>NC_079445.1:10866200-10993700 GCF_903798145.1 Danio aesculapii
CTACAGTGCAACAGGATTACAGAGACAGGACAAAAAACAGATAATAAATATATTTTTTTAAAAATAGAAGTAAGTAGTGAGTGCAAATATACAGATTGACAAGTGTATGTACATGTTTATTACTATATACAACGTTATATGTGCAGCTGTTATGTGCAAATTGGCATGTAAAGTGTGTTGTTAAATAAGTGTATATGTGTATAAAGTGTATAGCAGTTATAGCATTATCTCTTCATATATGTTTAATATAATGCAGTTAATACACTATTTTCAGTAGAGCTCTAAAATGCCTTAAATATATTATGTTAATTAAATAAACAAATGAAAATCTCATTTTGGAGTCTTGTGTCATTATTTAAACACATTCATTCCGAGTCTGACTTTAGCAGATCTTTAGAATAATCTAGGGATTAGATGTTTTGTAATAGTTATTTGATGCCGTTGCCAGTGATTGGTTTAAAACTGAAAGATGGGACACACATCACAGTCAGTGAACAGCTCAAACATGTCTGTGTAAGCACATTTCAACTTGTTGAACATTAAACAGAAAAGTGTTTCAGTGATAATTCTAGATCATTCTGTGAGGTGTGTTTTAGGGCTGCTTCATCAGTTGAAAATCAGAACTGATTTAATGAAAGCATCACACCATTAGTGTTGTCAGTCACTGAGGGAAGGAGGCCTCCTGAGCAGATCTGATCATATGTGTTTAGTTGCAGACACACAGAGATGAATTCATCAATCAGTGACAAACCCATTGCAACAAACCATTTAAGTTCAAATACTAATCCTAATGAGCACTGTCAACTTAATCCATTTGATTAATGAAGCAATTTGAGCAAAGTAAAACCCAATAAATGAAGAGAACTCAAACCAACTGAGTACTGAAAGACCCAATATGTTAAGGCAACTTAAACCTTTTGAGGAAACCGACTGCTACAAACCATTTTTGTAAAAAAAAGAATCTATATGAGTATTGTGAACTTACTCCATTTAAGTTGAAGTAATGAGGTGTTTCATTATCTCATAACCTTCAACACTGAGCTCAAAACTCTTTTCAAATGAGTAGAATTAACTTTCAGTCAATTTTGATTTAACTACACTCATTTCATTTGATAAAGTTGACTGTTGGGGTTTACAGTGCGGGAATAGATGCACAGTAAAGGAGCACAGATTTAATGATGCATTGAAAAAAAACAGAAATGTTTATTAATTTGCCCATTCAACATCTACAAATAATGACTAAAGAAGAGATTTCTCCATTAGTAATATAAAAACTCTCACAGACACATGTTTTATACACTTTTTAATTAAGGATGTAAAACATATACAAAAATTCCGTTGTGTTCAACAGAGATCATACAGGTTTGTAACAAGTGAAAGATGAGTAAATTATGTAAAAAAGGTTGATTTTTGGGAGTGAATTATTGCTTTAATAGAGTGCTGCTTGATGTGCAGCTCTTCTGCTGGTGTTATTTCAAGTCCTGCAGTGGCCATCAGTGGAGTCAATGGTTGCAGAGGATTTTTCTATTAACAGCATTGCCAGAATCTGATCATTTAGTGGACAATACTGATAAAACACTGCTGTGGTCTTTGGACAAATTCAGTCATAATGCCAATTTGTTCCTGTTGCACTCTTATTCAGTGAAAGGACATTTTATTTCCCACTCTTCATAATTTTAGTTCATAAAGTGTTTTTCTTGTTTGTTTTAGTAAAAGACAATCAATCAAATTCAGAAATAAAAGATTATTACAGTCAAAACACTTCTTTCATGACTATGCATTGATTTATTTCATCGATACATTTATTGCATTCGAAGTGTTTTTTTGTAACAATGGGTGTTTGTTGGAGCTGGTTTGTTTGAAACTTCTTTCAACCCAGGCTCATTTTCAAAACGTACCTCTATATGTATTTCTGGAGAGCGCCAAATATGTCCCTGGAGCTATGTTTTTTTGCAGTTTTTGCGAATCCACCAGAGGCCGCTGTGTACGCTTTTTGAGATCGCAGATTTCTCTCGCGAGTACCATTCGCACCTGCTGTTCTTGTGTAAATGCACCAGAGGTCGCTGTCGACTGACTGATTGACTGACCCACCCTCCTCCTTTCCTAAACCTAAACAATAGTGTTTTCAAAAACACAGATTGACCCGCTCACCCACTTCCCCAAACCCAACCAACAGTTTTCAAAACAATCAAAAAAAAAAAAAAAAAACTCACGGGAGCCTGATTTTTACCAGATTTTCAGATTTTACCACATTCTCAACACTTTATTTACTAGTTTATTTTATTTTTTGGCTTTTGTTTTTGTCTTACCTGCTTTCTGGATTTGTTCTTTGCTAGACTCGAACCCAGTTGTAGTGGTCAACTCATCTCTGCGTTTCAAGTCTACCGATGTGGCAAGCTAACTGGACAAACTGGTAACAACAGAAAAGCCGCCCATACGAAGGTAAGCGGTCAGTTGGTAAAAGCAAAAAGAAACGGTGACATACCGCCCTGTAGTGTTTGTTTTAAAGAGGAAATGTACATTCCACTGGCTGCATAATTTGCGATCTCCAGAAATGTATATAGGGCTACGTTTTCAGAATGATCCTGTGTTAAATCAATTTCAACAATTTAAATGTTTATTTAATATCAATCCAAATGGAAAAAATTTCAGAAAATATGCAGTAGCATAAAATGTATATATTTTTAAAGATAATTATAAACCTGATGTGTATAGAAATATATGCACCTAGCTAAATTTGACCAGTCTGGTGGCCAATCTTCATTGATTGCACATTCCACCAGTAAGAGGAGAGTGTGAAGGCTTAATTAGCCGACAAGCTGTGGTCACACTAGAGTTTGAGCATGCCAAATTCTGTCGTTTGGCGCTGCGAAAAGGGGCTGGCTTAAACAATATGATTAGACACAAAAAAAAGCTGCAACCCATCTTTGGGAAACATCCATACACACTCATACACTACGGACAATTTAGCCTACCCAATTCACCTGTACTGCATGTCTTTGGACTGTGGGGGAAACCGAAGAACCCGGAGGAAACCCACGCAAACGCGGGGAGAACATGAAAACTACACACAGAAACGTCAACTGACCAAGCCGAGGGCTCGAACCAGCAACCTTCTTGCTGTGAGGCGACAGCACTTTACTGAGCCACCGCATCGCCCATCAGAGTTCAAAAGAGGACAAATTGTTGGTGTGCGTCTCGTCGCATCTGGGACCAAAACAGCAAGTTATTGTGATGTATCAAAAGCCACGACATTCAGGGTAATGTCAACACCACCAAGAAGGATGAACCACATCCAACAGGAGTAGCTGTAGCTCAAGATGAAGCTGTCTGAAAGGGATGTCTGGTTGCTGACCAAGATTGTATCCAAAAAACATTAAATCATAAGTGACTAACTCGCTGAACTCCACAGGGTCAATATACATGGCCGGGTTGCTATTGCCAAATCTTTGGTCAGTCGTGCCGATGCCAAAAGTCAGAATAGTGCCAGTAGCAAAACTGTTGGGCTGTCGACAATGTGAAACATGTATTGTTCTCTGATGAGTCCACCTTCACTGTCTTTCCCACAACAGCCAGAGTTACAGTGTGGAGAAGCCCCAAGTAAGCATACCATCTGTCACGGTACGTTGAAAACACAGATACAAAAAGGTAGGATCCAAATGCATTTAATGAAGAAATAATCGTGCAGATAACAGAAACAACAGGGCATCCAAAAATCAAAGTATCAAAAGAACAATGATAAACAAAACAAGAAACTAAGGCAAGGTACGGGAACACAACATACCACACAAAAACAAACAAACAGTAACAAACAACGGGTGCAAGGTGTATAAATGGTCCAAACAATCATTAGTGACAGGATTCAGCTGTGTGTGTAATCAGTGGAAGTGAAACCTGGTGTATGTATAGTGGAATGAAGGGATCTGTAGTTCATGACTGAATTGTAGTTCACCAGCGATCTCTGTAGTCCTCAAATTGCTAGTCAACATGACAGTACCCCCCTCCTAAGGAGCAGATTCCAGACGCTACAAGACAATCCCGGAGGGAGGTGAAGCGGAGGCGGAACAGCGGGAGGGATGGAGGGTCTAAAACTTGAAATTATAATAAAACTGGAACATAACACTGTGAAGGAGCAGGAACAGGAGTTGCAGAAACCCTGGAGCATGGATCTATGGGGGACCTGGAGCATGGAACTCAGGTGGATCTGGAGCATAGAGCTGCAGAGGACCTGGACCATGGAAAGCGGGCAGATGTGGAGCATGGAGCTGCGTAGGACCTGGAGCATAGAACTCAGGCGGATCTGGAGCATGGAGCTGCGTAGGATCTGGAGCATGAAACTCAGGCAGATCTGGAGCATGAAGCTGCGGAGGACCTGTAGCATGGATCTCAGGCAGATCTAGAGCTGCGGAGGACCTGGAGCATGGAACCCAGGCAGATCTAGAGCTGCGTAGGACCTGGAGCATGTAACTCAGCCGGATCTGGAGCATGGAGCTGCAGAGGACCTGGAGCATGGAACTCAGGCGGATCTGGAGCATGGAGCTGTGTAGGACCTGGAGCATGGAACTCAGGTGGATCTGGAGCATGGAGCTGCGGAGGGCCTGGAGCTGCAGAGGGTCTGGGGCGTGGAGCTGCGGAGGACCTGGGGCGTGGAGCTGCGGAGGGCCTGGGGCTGTAGAGGACCTGGAGTTTGGAGCTGTAGAGAGCCTGGAACCTTACTTTCAGCAGACATCGGCAGCCATTCAGGAAGCTCAGGCGGCGGCCATTCAGAAAGCTCAGGCGGCGGCGGCCATTCAGGAAGCTCAGGTGGCAGCGGCAGCAGTGTCTCTGGCAGCTCTGGTGGCAGTGGCAGCAGCTCTGGCAGTACTGGCGGCAGTGGCTCTGGCAGCTCTGGCGGCGGCAGTGACTCTGGCGGTGACTGAGGATCTGGCAGCTCTGGAGGTGACTGAGGATTTGGCAGCTCTGGGAAGTCACACGGCTCTAGCAACCATTCATGTAACTCAGGTGGCGGCTCCAGCATTTCTTGGGACTCAGGTGGCAGCTTTGAGTAGACACACTGCTCTGGCAGCACTGAGAAGTCACACGGCTCTAGCAGCACTGGGAAGTTACATGGCTCTGGCAGCACTGGGAAGTTACACGGCTCTGGCAACCACTCATGTAACTCAGGTGGCGGCTCTGGCCTTTAGTGGGACTCAGGTGGTAGCTCTAGCCTTTCGTGGGACTCGGGTGGCAACTCTGGGAAGTCACACGGCTCTAGCAGCACTGGGAAGTTACACGGCTCTGGCAACCACTCATGTAACTCAGGTGGCGGCTCTGGCCTTTCGTGGGACTCAGGTGGCAGCTCTGGTGACACTGGGGAGTCACACAATTCTAGTAGTCTTTCAAGTGGCTCAGAAAAAGCAGGTCGTGAGCTTGACTGTCAGGGATAGGCACGGAGTTTAAGTTTGGCTCTCCTCCTCTCGCCCATAGATTGAACTGCAGGTCCCGCAAAAAATTCCTGCCGTTCACCTCTCAACCCTCTTTTCTGGGGGTTTTCCCTCCTCCACATATGAGACAGAGAAGGGAGAGCCCGACAACAAGTGCAAACTCCATGTATAAATATAGACCCCAGTCCTCCTCAAATGCTGGCATGTA
This sequence comes from Danio aesculapii, assembly GCF_903798145.1. Taxonomy (NCBI): domain Eukaryota; kingdom Metazoa; phylum Chordata; class Actinopteri; order Cypriniformes; family Danionidae; genus Danio; species Danio aesculapii. The sequence continues at coordinate 10,871,832 of NC_079445.1, forward strand.
AGAGCGAACTGGGTCTGAGAGTCCTCCTTGAAAAAAAATAATAAATCGCTGTAGCTGCATCTCGGAGCCAACTGCAAAAATTCCTTCACATTTTGCTTGATAGAGTGAATACCTTGACAAAGTCTGATAATTTCTTCATCTGCTGGATCCATGTCGACTGAGTCATTCTGTCACGGTACGTTGAAAACACAAATACAAAAAGGTAGGATCCAAATGCATTTAATGAAGAAATAATCGTGCAGATAACAGAAAAACAACAGGGCATCCAAAAATCTAAGTATCAAAAGAACAATAATAAACAAAACAAGAAACTAAGGCAAGGTACGGGAACACAACACATGAACAACATACCACACAAAAACAAACGACTCAGTAGCAACAAACGGGTGCAGGGTGTATAAATAGTCCAAACAATCATTAGTGACAGGATTCAGCTGTGTGTGTAATCAGTGGAAGTGAAACCTGGTGTAGTGGAATGAAGGGATCTGTTGTTCATGACTGAATTGTAGTTCACCAGCGATCTCTGTAGTCCTCAAATTGCTAGTGAACACGACACCATCTAGGCCAGGGATGGGCAAACTCGATCCTGGTTGGCCGGTGTCCCTGCATAGTTTTGCACCAACCCTAATCAAACACACCTGCTTGTAGCTTTCTAGTGATCTTGAAGACACTAATTAGGGTGTTCAGGTGTGTTTGATTAGTGTTGGAGCAAAACTCTGCAGGGACACCGGCCCTCGAGGATCGAGTTTGCCCATGCCTGATCTAGGCTGTTGCATGCCCAGAGTGAAGCATGGGGGTGGTTCAGCAATGATTCAATCAATTGAATGAATTATTCTGTGGTGAAATCATTGATTTGGCCTCACCCTGTGGTTAATTTTTAAAGTTTAATTCAAGTTATTGAAAAGATTTTAATCACTCAGCGTTTTTGTTTCCAAATTCTGTATTATAATTAAAAGATTTGTCTCACAACAGATCCAAAGCAATATGCATAAATAAATGTTAAACATGTTATAAAATAAACAATTAGAATAAGTTAAAACCTCTTCAAGAGTTTTTAAATAAAGTCAGCTCCACAGCTAGTTTTTTCAGTTCTTAAAATATTTGATTTTTCTGAGAAGACATGCTTGAGATTTTTTTTCTGTACAACATACTCTTCTAATTTACATAAGCACAATTATATCACACTGCTTCAATTAATTAGTCAAAATAAACTTAACTTTACTTAACTTTAACTTTGTTTTTTTATTTTTTGTACTGTAAGCATTAATATTTTTCAATTCAATTCATCTTTATTTTATTGTGTTTAACAATATAGACTGTCAAAGCAGCTCTAGTAAATTGAAACTGCTTCAGTCCAGTTTTCAGTGCAGTTTAGTTCAGTTCAGTGTAATGTCAATTTCTCTGCTGAAAGCCCAAACAATCGAGCAAATAAAACCTGATAAAACATTTAATTAGCATTTCCTTATTTATTATTTTGATTATTATATTGATTGGATACTTGATATTGATATTTAATAAACTGTCAACTTGATTCTAATAAGCCATTTTGGAGCATAATGAAAACTGACTGTGGGGACCTAAATTGAGGTCCTCGAGTAAACAAGTTTATAAGTCATACTGAATCGTTTTTTAAGAATGTAAAGAAGCTAGTAGTTTCCTTGGAGGGCAGGTTTAGGTGTAGTGTGATAGAAAATACAGTTTGTACAAAATAGATGCCGCTATATGATGTCCAGGGCTGTTTTTTGTCCCAGTCCAGCTGTGGCTGTAGCAGTCACTAACAAGGTGTTGTAATACTGTTGTATAATACGATTATAGTAGCTTTATTTACTAAAGTATTTCTTCATATACAGTTTTGCAGAAAAATTAGATTAGGACTATATATGGCATTAGGTTTATCCCAAATCGAACTAGGTTTGAGAATCGATTAGTCAAGCGCTCGTTGTGGTCATGCAGTGAGTAGCAGCTGAAGCGTCCGTCTGTGATTCTCCTCCTCAGCAGCGCGCCTGAGCCTCAGCTGTGTATTAATAGGCATCTGTGTGAAAGCGGAGCCTTTTTCACTCGTGCACACGGCGAGTCTCTTTAAGATCTGTTCATGCGGTAAGGTCAGAACATCATGGACGTGTTAGATGTCCTAAATCTGGGCGAAATCGCTCAGTATTTCTCGAAGATGGCGATGTTTCCAGTTTTCGACGTTGCTTATTATATCGTGTCAATACTCTACCTCAAATATGAACCAGGTGAGTGGACTTGGTTTTATAAAATAGCATCTTTGTGCTCGAGCTTAATTTGGGTCAAATGAAAACAGCGATTAAAAAAATGTATTAGGCTATTATGGCATCACTGAATAAACGACGTTAACTAGGAATATTTTCGTCATGAATTTTCAACAAGTGCTATGCAATTTGTATTCATGTTTTGTTTACTCTAACATGTTTGCAATAGACTACTGGACAGTCATATACGTACGTATTCTATGCTTTTTTTTACGTTTGTGTTTTGTACGCGGGTTTTCCCCTTGTGTGTGTGTGCGTGTGTGTGTGTGTTTGGATGGGATTGAGTTGTCCCACTCGAAGACCCTCTTCGAAACACGATAGAGTCCGTGCGCATTCCCCTGCAAGTCTCACTGCAATAAATAGAAGCGCCCTAAATAGACAGCGACAGAGGACAGGACGAAATGAAGCACAGTAAAATTTGTTAAGCAAAGCGTTTAGCTCATTGCCTCAAAACTGAAAACATGTCCAAACCAAATACGTTTTACAGTGGACTTCCTTTTATTTATCCTTTTGTTTGTTTGTTTGTTTGTTTGTTTGTTTGTTTGTTTGTTTGTTCTTTAAAATTACATTAATAAGAATTGTTTTGGCGTTATGTGGAAGAATAAATGTGTTATGGAAATGTTATTACAAAACAACAAAGGCATACAGTTGAAGTCAGAATTATTAGCCTCCTCTGTTTATTTTTTCCTCAATTTCTGTTTAACGAAGAGAAGGTTTTTTCAGCACATTTCTAAACATAATAGTATTAATAACTCATTTCTAATAACTGATTTCTTTTATCTTTTTCATGATAACAGTAATATTTGACTAGATATTTTTCAGCACACTTCTATTCAGCTTAAAGTGAGATTTAAAGGTTAACTAGGTTAATTAGGTTAACTAGGCAGGTTAGGGTAATTAGGCAAGTTATTGTTTGTTCTGTAGACTATTGAAAAAAATAGCTTAAAGGGACTAATAATTCTGACCATAATATGGCTTACATATATATGGCTTAATAAAAATTAAATACTGCTTTTATTCTAGCCAAAATAAAACCAATTTCTCCAGAAGAGGGCTAATAATTCTGACTTCAACTGTGTATTTTAGGCTATTTCACAAACATTTTTAGTCTATGTATTTTATTTTACCTACTTAAACCTGTAGCTCACCCCAAAATGAAAAGTCACTCACTCATTACTCATCTTAAAGTGGTTCCAAACCTTTATGAGTTTCTCTTTTCTGTTAAACTCAAAAGAAGACAATTTGAAGAATGTTTAAAACCTGTAACCATTGACTTCCATCCACTTTAAAAAAGTTAAAAATATTTGGTGTTTATTGGGTTATTTATTAATAACTCAACCAGTTGGATTAAATATTTGGTGCTTTGTTGGGTTATTTTCAACTTTTATTAGGTTATTTATTTAATAACTCAACCGATTGGGTTAAAAATTTTGAATTTCAACAGTCAACTGATTTAACTGACACAGAACAGCTGTATTAATATGAGTACGTAATTGTTTTTGCAATGTAAAAATATGCAGGGTTCCACACAATTCATTAATGTCGTCCCAACACAAATCGATTAAGTTAACCTAACACTTTTAACAAATTTATGTGGATTGAACATAAAAAATTAAGTTTGCCAATGAAATCTCAAAAATTGTCTGGAACTTAAAATGTAATGAAAATAAAACATTTTCTATATTTTTGTAAACTGCATGTTATTTATTTACACAGCCACAATTATACAATTAATAGTAGTACTAGTAATAGTAGCAATAGTAATACCAGAATGGGAAAAAAATAACATTTGATCAAAATAACCCAATGCATTGAGTTAAATTTATATAACTCAATGCATTGGGTCAATATAACCCACAGTTGGGAAGGTGCTATAAAAACCTGTAGTTGGGTTATATGTTGAGGTATTTTTAACCCAACTATTTTAACAGTAGGTAAAACAAATATGGAAGTCAATGGTTGCCGGTTTTTAAAAATAACTTCTCATGTGTTCAACAGAAGAAACTCAAACAGGTTTGTGACAAGTGACGTGAGTAAATGATGACATAATTATAGTTTTGGGTGAACTATTCCTTTAATTTATTCTTTTAAATTGGGACGTCGCCATCCAGATTTATACATTTAGGTGTGATTAATATTTCTGATTATTATTTCTTAAATGGCATCAGATTCCCAGATTTAAACAGTTGAAGTCAGAATTATTAGCCCCCCTTTGATATATTTTTTCTTTTTTAAATATTTCCCAAATGATGTTTAACAGAGCAAAGAAATTTTCACAGTATGTCTTTTCTCCTGGAAAAAGTCTTATTTGCTATATTTAGGCTAGAATAAAAGCAGTTTTTATTTAAAAAAAAAACATTATAGGGTCAAAATTATTAGCCCCTTTAAGAAATATTTAATTTCGATAGTCTAGAACAAACCATCGTTATACAATAACTTGTCTAATTACCCTAACTTGCCTAGTTAACCTAATTAACCTAGTTAAGCTTTTAAATGTCACTTTAAGCTGAATAGAAGTGTCTTGAAAAATATCTAGTCAAATATTATTTGCTGTCATCATGGCAAAGATAAAATAAATCAGTTATTAAAAATGAGTTATTAAAACTATTATGTTTAGAAATGTGTTGAAAATATCTTCTCTCCGTTAAACAGAAATTGGGGACAAAAATAAACAGGGGAGCTTCAGCTTTATATTAGACAATATATTTATTGATCAAGCGTATTGGTGGTGAAAAACGTGATATAAATATCCTCCAGTTTGTCTAAACATTAGCCAGTTGTTATCTGAACTCATCCTGTCAGCTGTTTGGAGGTTGTGGTGTAAAACAGGCTTGCAGTCTGAGTAAAAAGCTTCAGGCTTCTGTTTATTTTTAGGGCACATTTGAGAGGATCAGTTTTCATTTAGAATGCCTGTTGGGTGCGTAACTACCCAAGCTACACCTGTTCTGTAAGATGTGTTCATCCCTGGAGATTTCAGAGGGGTTGTGTGGATCTCCAGATCCTGATATACATAGTTGAAGTCAGAATTATTAGCCCCCCTGAATTATATTAGCCTCCCTGTTTATTATTTATGTTTAGCAGAGAGAAGATTTTTTTCAACACATTTCTAAACATAATAGTTTTAATAACTAATTTCTAATAACTGATTTATTTTATTTTTGCCATGATAAAGAGATTTAAGGCCTTTAAGACTTTTTAAGACCCCGCAGATACCCTGTAAATCACACTGTGATAAATTTTATGAGAAAAGGTCAAGACAATATTTTTATGTTGCTTTAACTTATTTTAATGAGTTAATTAGGTTTCAAACTAATTATTTTTTAAGTTATAAAGAGTGTAACTTCATATTTTTAGTCACTGTGATTGATGTAAGTTGACATGACAAGCAAAGTTAACTGATTCAACTAAAAATATGAAGGCAGCAAGAATTCTTTTTACAGTGCATATTAATTGGTAGTTCCCATGGTTTAGCTTTTAAAATAGATCTATTAGATTTTATGTAACTTTATAGTAAAGTTCAGCTTTTGGAAATTAAATGCCTATTTTGGGTTATGACATGCCAATTAGAAATAATTTTAAGGGTAAATCACTGTACAAATGATGTGGTTAAAATCATTATTATGCTATGAACACAAAATAAGAGGTCTAATCGAACATTTCAATCAAATAAGCAATGTAATAGTTCTGTTATTTTATTATAATTTTTTGTACCTCAGTGTCACAATCTGCAGCGGTCTAATCCTTGCTGATTGCTGGAGAACTACACATGCCACATTAAAGAACTGCAATTCCCAGCATGCACCTCTCACACACCAGTTCCTGTTTTCCACTGATTGCAAACACGCACAGCTGAAGCTATTCATGGATTTATTCAAGGACTGATTACATGGACCATATATACAACACACAAACACACAGACTTTGCTGAGTCTTGTTAATCTGTAACACCATGAATAGGCCTGTTTCTCTATATGCGTTCTTCAGCGATCTTGCGTCCTCGTGTTCTCATCCTCGTGTAACGTCATCATCAGCTGCAAAAGTTCAGTTCCAATACCCAAGACTGCAAGAACGAAGGACGCGTGAAATTTCCCGCATGTGTTCTTGATATCGAGCACGCATGGATGCAGACTTGAGCACCGAATTCACTCTAGAAGTCCCAGAAGTCATTGCGACTGGAGGTGGGAAGCGCAGCATTTTATGTAGGTGTATTATTAAAGTTCAGAGACATAACTTATTCATCTCATGTAGGGATGCACGATATATATCGGCAGCCATATCATTATCAGCCGATAAATGCTATTTTTAAGATTATTGTTATCGATCCAATGTCTAAATTAGGCCGATATCTTTAAGCCGATAAATTACATAATTGTACAGAACTGCCTGCCTTGCGCATGCGTTGGCTGAACTTGTTCAGACTTTTCCAGTGCACTATAATGGATCTCTCCTCCATTGTTCATTGCTTCAAAGTCCGTCCTTTCTTCACGTGGTATTGCTGTGCATTAATATCTCAGTAGGTAACCATGTTCCTTATCATTGCAGATATGTTTGATAGAGTGACATTGTGTATTTTGCTTTAAATCGCCTCAGGAAAAAATATTACATGTGTAAACATAGCAGCGAAGCACACGTGCTAAACAAGTTGTTGGGTTGTTTGTAATCTAATATGATTATTTGTTATTATCAAGGCGTTTCTTGCTATGTGTTGTTGATGTAAGATCGTATTCAGTTTGATCGGAATATTCATATTGATTATAAGGTGCCCGCGTGAGGGCTGTCACCGCGCACACACCCACACACATATCTGACCAACACTGACTGCACCGGTCACTAAATCCAGCATAGGGGCTCTCAACTCGCCGCACATTCTGTCTTTATATTATGCTTTGTGTTTGTCATAAACTCATCTGTGCTCAATGTAGGTGTTGTATCACAATTTGACTTTGAGGGCAAATCTGCGCCTGCAGTTGAGTGAAACTCACAGCGGTTTATCATGACTGCAAGAACGAACACAGAAGCGTTGTCTGATTGATAAGCAGCACCTACATGTGTTCAAAAGAATCTAAGACGCCAAATAGGATGAATCTATACAGCATTTTCTAAAGTAATACTATCTGTATTTAGCTTTTCGCTTGTACGGTGGCTCTGAACTATCAAAACACCTCTATAAAGGCTTTTTCGGACATGACATATTTGTACATCTATACATTACTGTAGCACGTTTTATTCAAGAATGTTTGAGCTGGTTTCAGTCCTTAGCTCTTTCATTTTCATTTTATTTAAAATATATTTAACTTGCTTGTTGATTAAATCCCATTTTGTTATTTAACCTATTATTTTATGCAACAGTCAAGTTGCATGTTAATTTGCTATAAAGAAAAGCAAATAATACATTTTTTGCATGCTGATTTATGTGAAATCGTAAATATAGGTCTATATAAATCACCTTCAATTTTGAAATTATAGCTTTTTTGCTTTGAGTATAGACTATTCAGCTCATAAGAGCAGTTCAATCTTTTATGAAGTTTGCTGTATAAAAATATAACATTTTGAAATATTTATAATTATCGGCCTATATATAGCGGCTATTGGCCTCCAAGTCTGAAGAGTTATCGGTTATCGATATCGGCCAAAAAATCCATATCGGTGCATGCCTAATCTCAGGAGTTTCCCTTAATAAGATGGTGAATATAAATATCACTATTAACATCTTAATAAAGGAATAAACACATTAAGGGTGTTCATTTGCTGAAATTTGTATTAAAATCTGTTTTATTTATATTGTGCAACGTATATTTATGTTTTTATGTATAGTATGTATTTTGAAAAGGGGAAAAACAATAAATCGTTGTATGAATGCTGTAATGTTTAAATAATTTTCCATTAAAAATGCATGAGGGTCATGTGACCATCAGAAAGAACGCAGCATCTCATTTATTACAGGATGCGTTCTCTGTTCTCGTGGTCTCCCGAGTTCGTTCTTTCGAGGACACCTTGCAAGACCGGTCTCCACAAGAACGCAAGTCCGTTCTCTGTGTTCTTGGAATTGGGAAACAGCCATTGACTTATCGCGCGATATATAAAAATGAGGGGGTTATTTTGGAGGCGCGATATATTGTCTATTTTATTTAAAGAAATTTTAAATGATGATGATGGTGATGATGGTGATTAGGCTACATAATATAACAAGCTAAGTTTTTTGTCGAACGTGCTGCACTTTGCTTTCTGTGGAAGGCAGGGCTCATGGAGCATCTCCATGCACGCTGCGCACACGCACACAGATGGAGTGCAAAAGAGAGCGGATAGTGGAGGTGAAGAAGGCAAGATACGAACCCACTGATTCGTGTTTAGGAACTACAGTCAGTTAGGATAAACATGTTAACTATTAGAGCCTTATTGCACAGTGTTAACGTACAGTAGTGTTATCAATTAATTAATTCATTCATTTTCCTTCGGCTTAGTCCCTTTATTCATCAGGGATCAACACAGCGGAATGAACCACCAACTTATCCATCATATGTTTGCCCTTCCAGCTTCAACCCAGTACTGGGAAACACCCATACACTCTCGCATTCACGTACTTTATGGCCTGTTTAGTTTATTCAAATCACCTATACCACATGTCTTTGGACTGTGGGGGAAACCGGAGCACCTGGTGGAAACCCATGCAAACACGGGGAGAACATGCAAACTCCACACAGAAATGCCAACTGACCTAGCTGCGACTATCTTGCTGTGAGGAGACCACTGAGGCATCGTGCCGCCCCAGCATTATAAATAGTCACAGAATATTTCAGCATGTAGTAGGTCGGATTGACATGTGAAAGTTGTTTAAACTATTAAGCTAACCAATTGAGTCTTCAAGTATTTGGATCTGGTATGAAAACCACTGCAAATCTAATGTGGATATACTTGAAAAGCGCTCTAAAATATTATAAAATTAATCACAGTATTTCATAATATATTGAATATCAGCATATGTCTAGTGGGGAATGGTATCACATTTTGTTTACTGTGTATAAATGTATACATGTAAATAATATTAAGTTATGAAAATCAAAAGAGTTCCTCTCAAATGTAATGATCTGTGTTGATCAGGTGCTGTGGAAGTGTCCCGCAGGAGTCCAGTGGCCTCATGGCTCTGTGCAATGCTCTACTGCTTTGGGAGCTATATACTGGCAGACATCATGCTTGGTGTGTGTCCCATCGACTATTTCCATAACAACAGTCACATCCTCCTGGCCTCAGCTGTGTGGTGAGGGTCTTTTAAATAATTTTAATCTTCTTTTTGAAAGGTGCAATAGGAGATCTGCTAAAAATGCTAACGTTAGCCTGATAGCACTGAAAACTTATGTCCTCCCTACTGAAAAAAACTGCTTAAACCAGCCTAGGCTGGTTGGCTGGTTTTAGCTAGTTGACCTGCCTGGTTTTAGAGGGGTTTTGGCCATTTCCAGCCTGGTCTTAGCTGGTCAGGCTGGAAAATGACCAGCTAAAACCAGCTTGACCAGCCTAGCCAGGCTGGGAGCCCAGCCAAAACCAGCTATGTCCAGCTTAAACCAGGCTGGTCAAGTTGGTTTTAGCTGGATTTAGCTGGTCATTTTCCAGCCTGACCAGCTAAGACCAGGTTGGAAATGGCTGGAAACCAGCCTGGAAATGGCCAAAACCCCTCTAAAACCAGGATGGTTAACCAGCTAAAACCAGCCAACCAGCCTAGGCTGGTTTAAGCTGGATTTTTCAGCAGGGCTACCATGCAAACCACCATCTAAAGCAGGGGTTCTCAATCTTTTCCACTTCGGGGCCCACTTCTTTCTTCAATCAATTTTTGAAGGCCCACCTGTCTGGTATTTTCTCTAAAATGTTTGTATAAAAATGCTCATTAAAACATTTATTTATTAACAGATATATGAGAGAACCACAGGTCAACAGGGAGATTGCAAAAGACCAGCTTCTGCTATAAAGTGGACTGACTGAATATCTACTATTAAATATCTACTATTCAAAAACATACAGACAAATGTAAAATACAGTAAAACACCTTAAATCTGTTGAAACAAGTCAATCTGATGGTGGTTGAGTTTGCAGCTGAATATTATTGGGAGATCGCTGACAGGAACAGTGAACAGCTCTGCCAGAGCGCGTCGAAAGCTCATATACAAGTTTATTTTACATTCTATGGCAGAAACATCATTGAGCCTCGCTAGATCCTCCTGCATGTAGTACATACACAAAGAGAGCCTTTCACTTTCAATTCACGCAGTTTGTGAGAGGCTATTTTTGAGCTTAGTTTAAAGTAAGCAATCAGTGAACAGGGGAAAAGCATTACTTCGATAATTTTAATATAGCATATTAATAATGAAATCCAAATATTATAGTATAATTTTGAGAGTTAATTTTAAGATTTAATCTTGTGGCTCACCTGCATAGAATCCCTGATCTAAAGCCACTCCTAATGAACATGCACTAGACAACGTCACTGCAATACATTGTGTAACATTCACCAGAGAGAAGTAGATAGTAATTATGATACCAAACTTTTAAAAAACAGGCAGGTTCTTGATGTTTGCCTGCTTTTTTACCTCACTGAAGACTTTGATTTGATATGAACTTAAAATGTTGGTTTTTATGTCATTAGCCAGGTTATAACATGGTAATACTAAATAGTAATCACATAGAATGATGTAATTACTGGAAATATTTTAATGAGTATTATCTGATTTGATTATTCACTCTTAATCTTAAAATTGCTGATAATAAAACAATTATATTACTAAAATTATAAATCATATACACTACATGACAAAAGTCTTGTTGCCTATCCAAGTTTTAGGAACAACAAATAATAACTTAACTTCTAGTTGATCATTTGGTATCAGAAGTGGCTTATATGAATTATTTTACAAAAATAGATTACTCTTATTTTACCAAAATAAAATATAATCTTGCCTTGATTTTTAATTATTTAATCAGGACAGTAAGGTCTGACTTTGCTTAAACAAAAGTCTTGTCACTTAACAGAAATAATGTACAGTATAGGATATAAAGTCATGCTGAAGTGGAAAAAGAATTCATTTTGTGTTTGACTCCCATGAGCATGGAGGACTGCATCCATATATCTCTGCAATGATTTAAATAACTTATTAATAAAGTCATCTGGAATGGCAAAGAAAGCATACTTGCAGGACTCACAGAGTCCATTAAGATTCTTTGGATTCATCTTCAATGCCTTCTCCTTCATCAGACATGCTCAATAATGTTCATGTCTGGTGACTGAGCTGGCCAATCCTGGAGCACCTTGATCTTCTTTGCTTTCAGGAACTTTGATATAGAGGCTGAAGTATAATGAGTGCTATCCTGTTGGAAAATTTGCCCTCTCCTGTGGTGTATAATGTAATTGGCAGCACAAATGTCTTGATACCTCAGGCTGTTGATGTTGCCATCCACTCTGCAAATCTCTCGCACGCCCCCATACTGAATGTAACCCCAAACCATAATTTTTCATTCACCAAACTTGACTGATATCTGTGAGAATCTTGGGTCCATGCGGGTTCCAATGTGTTCAACAGAAAATAATCTTCTGCCACTTTTCCAAATGATCAACTAGAAGTCAAGTTATTATTTGTTACTCTTACAGCTGGGATCGATGACAAGACTTTTGTCAGGTAGTGTAATTTTGTGCATTCTGATTGGATAAGTCATAGCTGAAGCCATTATAAACAGCAGATGTACTGCACTCAGTGGTGTGAAGTAACGAATTACAAATACTCAAATTACAAAATCTGGATAGATTTTCTTAGAAATTGTACTTTACTAAGTGTGTACTTTTCCTTGAGTGCTGTATCCGGTATTTTTACTACACTATTTTCCTTTGAATTGCAGTCACTACTTTAAATAATTATTTTGTCTTGTCTATGACAATTTTCTAAGTAAATAATCAGCTTTATAAACACAGCAAACATGTGAGGTGTGAAATCATTGAAGAAGATGCAAAATTATTGCATGCCACATCTGAGAGATTGTTTAGACTGCATGTCTGTTTAGACTGACATTTTAAAAATGCCATTTTCATGTTCACTGGAGCGTTTTAAAATCATGTCGATCAGCTCCTTTGTCTATAAGCTGTAAAATAATTAGCTTTATAAACACAGCAAACATGTAAGGTGTGAAATCCAATTTTTTTCAGAGAAGCCTTTGTAAAATGAAAGTTATAAATGGCTTAAGACGGTTTAATTTATGTATTGTATTTACCTAAATTGTTATAGCTAGCTTTTGTTTGTTTTACATTGGTTTATTTATTTAATGTGATTTTATTATACGTGATATTTGTAATTCTTTAAATTATTTCAATATAGCTTAGGCTATTTTATCAAGATATGACACTATTGTTTTGAGCCTACAAAAGTGGACACGTTTGTAAAAGTTTTATATCTTTCTGTTGTATTCATATTTTGTATTATCTCCTAAATAAATTCTAAAAGAAAAAAGCTGGTGGAGGCATCAACAAGAGCTGTCAAGTGAGCGCTCTTTCACTAGCCTAACACACACACACAGGTCTCACTATGTGCACGTATCAAGCACAAACACGCCTTTTAAAAACTCTCGACAACCTTTACTGGCTGCTGTGTCTTTAATATGGTGTAAAGATTATTGTGCGCTATTGAAACATCGAGGAGGACGCAGCAAAGAAATGTCAAATTAAAACTTTTTATGCAACAGCCTTACATTTAAAAGGGAAACATAAGGGCGATCATAAGCAAAAAGACGCCCATCCTATAAGGTGTATCCTATGGAATAGCCTATCTGAAACTGACCAGCTATATGTTTTATTTACCTTATTTATTTGTTTGTTTGCCGCATGTACTCGTGTGCGTTCGGAAAACTAGTGTAATGACGGCATGCCATCTTTAACAGACTCGGGCAAATTCCGCCTGTCCTTTCGCTCCGCTCCGAAGCCCGAGCTGGCCCTCTTTGTCCCAAGGTATTCGGCGGGCCAAAAAAGGCCGTCCGCTGGCCCCGAGAAAGCCCTGCTTTGGCCCGATCAGGCCCCGGAAGTGACAGTGGAAATGCAACTGGCCTTGGCTTGCCCTGGCTCGCTCGCTTTAAGCGCGATAGTGGAAACACGGCTAGTGACAAATCAGCGGTGTTTAAGAACGTGCTCAACAGCACTACACTAGTGCAGAATTCCAGTATCGTGACAGCCGTATGTGCAGAATATGATGCCACAAGCTTGGTACACCTGTCTTTGGGAATTTTTACCTATTCCTCTTTGCAGTACCTCTCAAGCTCTGTCAGGTTGGATGGGAAGCGACGGTGTACAGACATTTTCAGGTCTCTCCAGAGATGTTCAATAGGATTTAGGTCTGGGCTCTGGCTGGACCACTCAAGGACATTCACAGAGTTGTTGTAAAGCCACTCCATTGATATCTTGGTGGTGTGCTTTTGGGTCACTGCTGGAAGATGAACCATCAGTGCTCTGAGGTCAAGAGCACTGAAGCAGGTTTACATTCAGGATGTCTCTGTAAATTGCTGCATTCATCTTTCCCTCTATCCTGACTGGTCTTCCAGTTCCTGCTGTTGAAAAACATCCCCCACAGCATGAGAATTTTGTTTCTTATTGTCTGAGAGTCATTCAGATGCCTTTTGGCAAATTACAGGCAGGGAGTGGCTTCTTCTGGCCACTCCACCATACAGGCCTGATTGGTGGATTGCTGCACAGATGGTTGTCCTTCTGTAAGGTTCTCCTTTCTCCACAGAAGCATGCTGGAGCTCAGACAGAGTGACCATCAGGTTATTGATCTCCCTGACTAAGGCCCTTCTCCCCCGATCACTCAGCTTAGATGGCCGGCCAGCTCTAGGAAGAGTCCTGGTGGTTCCAAACATCTTCCACTTATGGATGATGGAGGCCACTGTGCTCATTGGAACTTTCAGAGCAGCAGAAATATTTCTGCCTTCCCCAGCCTTGTGCCTTGAGACAATCCTGTCTTGGAGGCCTACAGACAGTTCCTTTGTCGTCATGCTTGGTTTGTGCTTTGACATGCACTGTCAATCCTGGGACCTTATATACACAGGTGTATGCCTTTTCAAATCATGTCCAATCAGCTGAATTTACCACAGGTGTACTCCAATTAAGCTGCAATTTCAAAAAATCTTTATTTACATTGTCATTATGGGGTATTCTGTGTAGAATTTTGAGGAAATAAATGAATTTAATCCATTTTGGAATAAGGGTGAAATATAAAAAAAATCTGGAAAAAGTAAAGCGCTCTGAAAACTTTCTGAACGCACTGACATTTTTTACTTGTTTTTTTTTTATTAGATTATGAAAGTAGTACACCAAATGGGATCACATACAAAGAAAACAATAAAACAACAAAAACATGAAAAAACAATGTGTGTGTATATGCATGCATGTAAAGGTAACTAGGTGGATGGTAAGAGTACATGCATAAGGGGAAAAATATATAAATATACATAACATACAAAAACACTATATTTTTATATATATATATATATATATATACATAACAATATGGATAACAGTCATTAAATGAAACAAATAGCAATATATAAATGAAATAGATAGAGAAAAAAAATCAATCAGTGGTAAGGAGTGACAACAATGATAGTAATGTAATGATAGTAATAATGACAGTAAAAAGAAAGAAAGGACAACAGAAAAATAACTGACAACAACAACGATAATAAAAAAGATTACAAGTACTACACCAACTACAGAAAATTACTAATGTTACAACTACTACTGCTGGCTACTACAGCTACAACAACGACTACTACTACTACTACAATGTCTACTACTACTACAACGTCTACTACAACTGATACTACTACAACAATGACTACTACAACATCTACTAATTCTGATACTACTACACCAATGACGTCTACTATTACTGATACTACTACAACTACTACTTTTAACATCCACAACTACTACTACAATCACTATTACTACAATGACTTCTACTATTACTACTTTAACAACGACAGCAACCTAAATAATGACAATGGTAGAAATACTTATAATAATGATAATTAGGAGATAACAGGAGGACAAGTCAGAACAGTAATACTAATAATGGTAACAAAAGTATAAGTTATAATATTAATGATAATAGTGAGGAGGTGAGGGGAGGTTGGGAATTCAGGAAGAGGACAAATATAATAATAATAATAATAATTATAATAATAATAATAATAATAATAACAACAATATTAATTGTCCCCGTGTCGTGCGACAACGAATCGATTATGAAATTCGTTGCCAACGCTTTTAGTAATCGACTTTTATCAATTTAATTGATTTGTTGTTGTAGCCCTAGAACAAATAGAAGAAAAAGAAGAAACAGAAAAGGGAGGAAAAAATAGAAAGTAGAAGAAAAGTAAATGAAGAAAAGCAGAAAAATAAAGTGCAGCAGACAAAACAATGAGAATAATAATACAGAAATCATTACTATAATAATGATAATATACAAATAATAAAAACACAAAATAATAATATTAATAAGAAGAGTAACAAGAAAAAAATATACATAAGTTATGCAATTATTTAATTCAATAAATAATAATAATAATAATAATAATAATAATAATAAAAAGGGTGAAAGATCAAGAGGTGGACAAATACATGTTATAATGGAAGTGACTATTAAAAGAAAATGCAACTGTTGTAAGCTACATTTTTAATTTGCAGGGTATAATGTGAAATAAGTTTCACAGTGTAATACTCACTACTTTTGAATACATTTAGAGAGACTTTTCACTCAAACTACTCATACAGATATTTTTACTCTACTTGCAGTATATTGTTTTTGGAGCAAGTAATTGTACTTTTACTTAATTATGATTTTTCAGTACTCTTTCCACCACTCACTGTACTACATTGCACACTAGATGTGCAAATAATGTAAAGCATTTCTGCAGAACATTGAGCAGTTAACACATTTCTTTTATGACAAGGTATCAAACTGCCCAGTTGTATTTAAAACCTAGCTAATACCTTGAATAAACCTTATTTCACCAACATGTGACTGTAAACAACAGGGTTCTTTGTGTATTTAGTTTTTCTCAGAATGTGATTTTCTCCCTCCCTCCTTTTTAGGTACCTGATTTTCTTCTGCCCTCTTAACCTGTTCTACAAATGTGTGGCATTCATGCCTGTGAAACTCGTGCTAGTGGCTTTGAAAGAAGTAGTCCGTACTCGTAAAATCGCAGCTGGAGTCCATCACGCTCACCATGCGTATCACCACGGCTGGCTGATCATGGTCATCACTGGTTATGTCAAGGGTAAGTATCTTATATCTCCAGAGGGATTTATTTTTGGTGGTCATGTAACACTTTGATAACACCCTTTAAAAACCCTTGTTCAGGAGATCTGTGCCCTGCTGTCTCTGTTAATATTCACAGGGTCAGGGGTTGCTCTCATGTCCAATTTCGAGCAGCTGCTGCGAGGAGTCTGGAAGCCGGAGACCAATGAAGTCCTGAACATGTCATTGTGAGTGGTCTGTTCATCTGTGAAAACCTTTAATGGTAGTCTTGAAGGAACACCACCTTTTTTGGAAATAGGGTCATTTTACAACTGCGCTAGAATTAAGGAGTTGACCATTTTTGAATCTATTCACCCGATCTTTAGGTCTGGAGTGCGTTTCCCAAACAACGTCATAACTTGCAGCTGAACTATCATAGTACGATGCATCGTGTGGGTAAAGAACAATGTAGTGATGAGTGTTTCCCAAAACCGTAGTTTCTCAATCAATCGTGTAAACCATGTTAGTTGTAACGTAAAACATTTATAATGATGCTTTAAACGGGGTGGAGTAACAACTCCTTTAAAGAAAAACCCCATATTTTTTCATGCAAATTATATTGTTTTACAGGGAAACACATTTTTAAAAAATCCAATATTTGTTTTGCAAAATAATTGAAATATATATAAACAGCACATATAGGGCCTGTGTTTCCGTTAAAAATATTATTAAGAATATTAGATATTTTATTTTACAACATGAACTAGCTAACACGTATTTTAATCTCATATATAAATCATATTAATCGCTAATGGTTGTAGTTTACAGTAGGCTATTTATTAAGAAATGTAATAAATCCTCCTTATTATTGTTAATTTGTATTTTTATTATTGATTATTTATTTTTTATTTTATTTATTGTAAAAGTCTACTTTTACAATTTGACAAATTCAAACCACTGCAGAAATCTTGTAACCAACAGGCCCATGTCATATAGTGATATGTTTCTTAAAAAATAACCTACTATAAATTAAAACCATTAATGTATGCTTTATATATTTGTTTTCACAAGCTTTGGAGACGTAACGTAAATTCTTACACCACTGCTCAAGCTCCCGAGCTATTGACATGACCCAGCCCCATAAAAGCTTTAACCTTTGTGTGGTGTTCGGTCTGTGGAATCCGTTTTTATCTTTCGTCATTATGTTTCAATCTCAGACTCACTGGCCTTGGCTTATTTTCTATGAAGAACAGAAATCAGAATACATTTTCAATTACCACCCATGGTACACCCCCCTACACATTTACATTACTGTTCTGGTCCCTGTGACTAAAGTAAGTGTTAAAACTGTAGGTCCTGGGTATCTTAACTCTGTCCTCTTTGGGTGTGAACCTATTTTGTTGAATTAAAAACTCAACAATGGAGCGGGTCGCAGAAATTATGAGAGATTATAAGAGAGTGTCATAAATATGAACACCACACAAGGGTTAAATAAGAAAATTATCTAAACTCTTCGGTCATTTTTTGAGCGAGATGCTAATGATTTATGCTAAGGTAATCTAAAAATGCCCCTGGGGATTAGTTGAATGGATTCAAAAATGGTAAAATTCTAGATGATCAGGTAAATGTGCCTATTTCCAAAGGTGGAGTGTTTCTCTTAGAAGAAGTGTGTGAAAGTCACATCTCATAGTGAATATATCTGGTTAAATTCCAAAAATAGAAGAAAACTCATTACATTACATTAAAAAGTAGCATAAAGGTATAGTCCAAATGACATTGATTTTGTAAAGTCGCATTTCATGAAGGATCTATTAAATTTTAGACGAATGATTTCTGTAAACAATAAGAATGTAATTCTTCTTTTTTAGCCCTACCAAGGCCAGTCTGTATGGAGCCATTTTATTCACTCTCCAGGAGGCCCACGTGCTCCCTGTGTCGAAGAGCACACTCATCTGCCTCTTTACACTTTTTATGGTCTCATCCAAGGTAATACTCAGCTTAACGGTGGCATGTAAAAACAGAAAACTGGCCATTCATACCTTCCCACATAGCATAATTTCTCTGGCCCAGATCTGGCCCACAAAATCAGCTTTTGCTTGGCCCACATACCACAGTGAATTACGGTACATGATTGGACCAAATCTGGCTTCTATATAAGGGCCAAACATATATCAAACTATATCTGGGCCAAGTCTCAGCCAAGTTAATAACCCATAACTGGGCCAGATATGTTGGTGTGTCACGACTGCGTTTGATAAACTCATGAAGCATTTCGCTTTATGGCTGCACTTTTAGAAGAATTTTTTCTTTACTCAAAAATTATTTAAAGGTATTTTAAAAGTGGGTCAAATACTACATTTTATATCTGGCCCAAGTCTTGTGTGCCACCATAAAGACGGTGCCACCTCTGCCAAACCCGGGCCATGGTTGGCCCACATGCCTGTATGCCAGTGCCAGATGAATGCCTGCTGTGCCAGCTTTATGCCAAATCTGGGCCAGAATTCTTTGCTACCTGGGTTACTATAGTGGGGTTTCTGTCATGAAGTGAATTAGTATATACTGAATTAGTAAATATTCGTTCTTGTCTTTGTAAATGTATTTAATATTAGCCTTTTAGAAGTAAATCTTCATGTTGCCAGTTTGACGCCAGGTGTTTGACCTGTACAGCACCTCAGAGTCTGCAATCCTAATGCCATTGGCCAGATCAAGCCGGTCTTCCTCCAGTCATCCTCTCCGCTGCTCCAGCAACAAAAATAACGTCTGGAAATGACAGCAGCACGGTGACAACATTAAATACAACCCGAGCAGACACTTAAAAGTAGTAATTTAACACATTTGTGACCAATAATGGGTTTTATTTCTATATTAGTGATCGCGATTGTGAACAAATCGTTCTTTTAACCAGATCTTCTAAGGGAACTGGTTGAACTAATTCATCAAATCGAACTGAATCATTTGAAACGATTCACATCTCCAGTAACATTTAGCACTTTTCCACAAACAACTTACTTTTTAACATGCCTCCCAGATAGCATGCGAACGTGGGCCACTTTAGACAGTTATGCGGCACTAGTGGTATTCCTTCGGCCCAGACAAAATGAATATGAGGCTGAAGTGGCCCACCTGTACAATGGCAAAGGGAGGCCAAAGATTCAAATTCATATATGGGCCATTTAAGGCAAAGGTTTGGCACTTATGGCAGAATGTAATCTGAATGTGGGCCTAATGTGGCCCATGTGGCAAATGATAAATTTATGGAGGACAAATGTGGGTCATAGTCATTTAGGGGTAATCTGGGTCTAAACCTAAAGTGGTTCACACGTGTAAGTGCAAATGTGTCCCAGTTATCTTAAGACATATGTGGGCCACTTTTGGCAAATATTTGGCACAGTTAGCTCTGACTAATGTGGCTGTGAGCCTAAAGCGGCCCAGAGAAGATATGGAAAATGTGGCCCAGTTATCTTAAAACATATGTGGACCACATAGACTTTAGTTGGGCTCATAGCCCTGAACCTCTTAATATACATTTTCTTTTGGGCTGCTGTAACTTTTAAGAACTTTGATTGATTTAAAAGTTTATTCATTACAGCAAACAAGCCAAGTAAAACAAACGAACAAATAATCAAAAAAACAAACAATAAAATTAAGTGAGGCACAACCTGTGATGAAATGATATAATTCACTGATGTAAACCAATGATTAATCCAATATAAGAATTAACGTGATAACATGCTTGCACATGCCACAGAATTATGAAGCTTTATAAGCTAAAAAAATTCTATGGTTCAACTTCTGCTCACAGAGACATCAATAATCAGCGTATCAACCTCAACAACAGTGACAATTAACAAAAATAACAAAACTCAAAAACATCACAAATAGGACACTAAAAGTGACCAAATCAACAACATCAACATGAACAGCAGAATCAAAAGCAAATAATGAAAACTGTAGCATCAATAAGCTATATGTATTCATACTGCAGTGCATGCTGGGATTTTTGTACTTTGCCACACCCAGCAAGTGTAAGGTGTGGGGCAGATCTAGGCCAGAAAAAAAGCAAACTGGTCCAAAATAGGGTCAGTTCTAGTTCATTTGGTTGAATTCTGGCTGATATGTGATATTGCTATGACTTAATTGTGGCCCAGACCTGGCAAACAGGAGCGGACCGCCCAAGTGCCATCATTCCTACGGTATGTGGGCCGGATGTAAGTGTCAGGTGTAGGGCAGATTTGAGCCACATGAATTTTGCTAGCTGGGTTGATTCCCCCCTCTGACTCGAAGTAAACCGATAAATACTAAGTTATTCAGTTATTAGAAAAGTACACTGATTTGATCAGATTTGAGAAGCTGTGAACCGATAACATGGCACATGCGTGATTCAGCAGATGGTGAACCGAACACAAACAGTACATGACAGCCTGCTTCGATTGAACTAAACTTGAACAACTGTAATATAAAAACGAATAAAAAATAGTAAACTAGTAAATAACGAATTAAAAATAACTGAATCTGAAAACAAAAAGTTAAAACGAAATAAAAACTAAAACTAATAAAAAATCCAAAACTATTAAAACCCTCGTGTGGACACATTACACACAGTTCTGTCCAAACAGCTTCCAAAAGTTGATTTTGCATCATAGGTGCCCGTTAAAACCTTCTGCTTTGGTTTTATTCACTATACAGGTGTTTATGACAGCTCGTCACTCTCATGGCTCGCCCTTCGCCCTCGTTGAGTCTTGGGTGTGCCACGTGCTATTTGGTTCCCCCCTGGGTACCGAAGATGCCCATGATCACCACCATCCTGCTCCTGCTGCTGCCCCTGCACCCCTCTCTCCTGCCAAGAACAAGGAGGAACTGAGCGAAGGAACCCGCAAGAGGAAGTCAAAGAAAGCAGAGTAGATTCACAACATAGTCATCAACCCAATCTGTCATACAGCAGAGCGCTTCAGTTCTGCTTCAGAAAGGATGGAATTTGATGTTAAATCAATGAGTTTCTCTTTCAATGGTGCTTTTTAACGACAGACATGCCACGTAGGGACTCTGTAAATAGCTTCCCCCTCTTTGCCAGCGTCTGTGTCTTTATTTATTTTTCATAATGTTTCCCATCATCAAACGTCCTGTTTATCTGATGATGTGCAGACGCGTCATGAACAGATGAATGAAAGAATGAAAAGCAGCGAGATGAGAATCTGCTTCCATCCTTTTGAGTTCACAAATCAAGGAAGGGTCCGTCCAAATAAGACTTAATTGTCCATTGCTGGTTGACCCCAAATTCCACAGCACACTGCTGCTTTTTACATCTAGTTGTATTGAAAAAAACAATATATTTTCCAAAACTGAATTAAATAATTTTTCAACCAAAAGCTGATGTTGTTTCAAATTTCTTCCAACTGTTCTGCCGTTGCATATTTGTTTTAAAAATGTTCACCTAACAATGTAATGATTGATTTAATCCTCACAGTGAAGCCAATTACATAACAATTGACATGACATAACAGAAACATATATTATGTCTGTGTGAAAAACATACGTTGTACCAAAGCCGAAGTTGTGCCTCTTAAAACTACACCTTAGTACCTTATTTAGCCCTAATGTGTACATATGTGTTGCTTAAAGGTACGTAAGAAACAAAGAATTTGTTAGTACCTATAGGATTTTTTTTTTCATCCATTGACAGCTTTTGTACCTCTCAGGACATCCTCAGTGTTCCCTCAGGGCTACAGGTGGAAATGCGGAGGTACTTTAGAAATATAAAACACCTAAAGATGGTGTACTGGTGTTCACTAAGCGGGTAAACTGAGACTCTTCATGTTAAAGAAGAACTGAAAACATCTTGGGGGAATAAGTAAACTGTACAAATAATTGTTTTAGATGGATTGCTGATGTAGATGCCAAGAAAACAAAACAATACACAAATAGGTCCTAAAGTGGCGATTCCTACAATACTGCATTGACTGTTTCAAATGCCAGTAGCTGATCTGCAGGTGATCTGTATAGTTATTGAAGAGAAAAGATGTTAAAGTGGCACAGTGCAGTATATGAGACACAAATATTTAATAATACTCCAGTATACAGTCTGGTCAAAAACTCCAGACTCCTGTTACACAGCAGCAGGATGTATATGAAGAGTTTATTTGCAAAAAAGGATAACCTTTTTAGATATATCATTACTAAAACTGGAGATGTTAGTAGTTTTCAGAAATGATGTTTTTACATTAAGAATGAAAGATTTCAATTTCAAAAAATAGATTTTTTTTTTTTAATTATGTGAGCAAAAAAATAAATAAATGAGGGTGGTGGCTCAGTGGTTAGCACTGTCACCTCACAGCAAGAAGGTCTCTGGTTTGAATCTCGGCTGGGTCAGTTGGCGTTTCTGTGTGGAGTTCTCCTCGAGTTGGCGTAGGTTTCCTCCAGGTGCTCCGGTTTCCTCCACAAGTCCAAACACTTGCGGTATAGGGCAATTGATTAACTAAAGTGGCCATAGTATGAGTGTGTGTGCGTGCGTGCGTGCGCGTGCGTGCGTGCGTAAGTGTGTGTGAATAAGTGTGTATGGGTGTTTGCCAGTGACGGTGGGTTCATAACCTCTTCATATATCACCCTTTTCAAATATAACTGTTAACAAGATGGTCGCAATTTTACTGGCCATGCAATGGATGGAAACACAATGAAGAGATATAGTATATTCCAGCTCATTGTCTGCATTAGATGTTTTTTACAATGATTTTTTTGCAGTTCATCCAGAGATCAACTTCAAGGCAGGACTTTATGTTTGAAATTTGTACAAAATGTGTAGTAAAGTGGAAGAGAAACAAACGTTTATGAATACCTATTCATTTACAGTAGAGGTAAATGAGGTGGCAGAGAAGGTGACTTAAACTTGCTCTGAGAAATGTTGTTGCTGTCAATCATTGTTTATTTCACTAAGTCAGTTTAATGGTAAGAGGAATAGACCTGTTGACAGAAGGTTTGTAAAGAAATGTCATGCTCCCTTGTAAAAGTATTTTGCAGTATTTTCAAAATACTGTAGTTTGTTTTGTTACATTTGTGGCTGCTGTGTTTTGTAGTTTATTTTGATACACGTAAAATTGATGTATTTTGTATTTTATTTAAAATACATTTCAATGTATTTTTGCCCATCCCTGAGAACAGCAAACCTTCATATAATAATGATTTGTGAAGGATCGTGTGACATATATATGCATGTACATATATATACATACATATACACATACATATACTCATGGCCACTTTATCAGGTACACCTTACTAGTACCAGGTTGGAGCCACTGTCTTCAGAACTGCATGGCATAGATTTAACAACGTACTGGAAATATTTCTCAGAGATTTTGGTCCATATTGACAGGATAGCATCACGCTGTTGCTGCAGATTTGTCGGCTGCACATCCATGATGCAAATCTCTCGTTCCACCACATCCCAAAGGTGCTCTATTAGATTGAGCTCTGGTGACTGTGGAGGCCATTTAAAAACAGTGAACACATTGTCATGTTCAAGAAACCAGTCTGAGATGATTTGCGCTTTATGACATGGTGCGTTATCCTGCTGGAAGTATCCATCAGAAGATGGGTACACTGTGGTCATAAAGGGATGGACATGGTCAGCAACAATACTCAGGTAGGCTGTGGCGTCGACACGATGCTCAATCGGTACTAATGGGACCAAAGTGTGCTGAGAAAATATCTCCCACACCATTGGACCACCACCACCAGCCAGATCTGCTGATACAATGCAGGATTGATCCATGCTTTTATGTTGTTGACACCAAATTCTGATCCTACCCTCCGAATGTCGCAGCAAAAATCGAGACTCATCAGACCAGGCAATGTTTTTCCAGTCTTCTAATTTCCAATTTTGGTGAGCCTGTGTCAATTGTATCCTCAGTTTCCTGTTCTTAGCTGACAGGAGTGGCACCCGGTGTGGTCTTCTGCTGATGTAGCCCATCCACCTCAAGGTTGCTCGTGTCGTGCATTCAGAGATGCTCTCCTGCATACCTCGGTTGCTGAGAGAAGTTGGCGAAAAACTAAAAATCCTGAACAGCTCATAACATACCAAACTCTTCTGTCTTTTTTCTCGACTGATGTTACTTCTGCAAAGCAGACATACTTCCGTCAGAGAGTCAACAGTGCCACCAATCCTCGCTTACTTTTTAAAACATTTTCCTCCCTCCTCGATCCTCCTCCTTTACCAGCATCCTCCACACTAACTACTAATGACTTTGCTACATTCTTTTGCACCAAAACTGCAAAAATCAGTGCTCAATTTGCTGCACCTACAACAAACACGCAAGATACACTACCAACACCACACACACTCACCTCTTTTTCCCAGCTCTCTGAGTCTGAGGTGTCCAATCTCGTGCTATCAAGCCATGCAACCACCTGTCCGCTTGATCCCATTCCCTCTCATCTCTTGCAAGCCATTTCTCCTGCAGTCATACCAACACTGACTCGCATAATTAACACATCTCTTGACTCTGGTCTATTCCCTACTTCATTTAAGCAGGCTAGGGTAACCCCACTGCTAAAGAAACCCAACCTGGATCAAACGCTACTTGACAACTACCGACTGCGACCGGTATCCCTGCTTCCATTCATGGCCAAGATTTTGGAGAAAGTAGTGTTCAATCAAGTCCTAGACTTTCTTACTCAAAACAACCTCATGGACAACAAGCAATCTGGCTTTAAGAAAGGCCACTCAACTGAGACTGCCCTGCTCTCGGTCGTGGAGGATCTCAGACTGGCTAAAGCAGACTCTAAATCATCTGTCCTCATCTTGCTGGATTTATCAGCTGCTTTTGACACTGTAAACCACCAGATCCTGCTATCTACGCTTGAGTCACTAGGCGTCGCAGGCACTGTTATTCAATGGTTCAGTTCCTACCTCTCAGACAGGTCATTCAGGGTGTCGTGGAGGGGAGAGGTGTCCAACCTACAGCATCTAAACACTGGGGTACCTCAGGGCTCTGTTCTTGGGCCACTTCTCTTCTCTATCTACACGGCATCTTTAGGAACAGTCATCCAGAAACATGGTTTTTCCTACCACTGCTATGCTGATGACACCCAGCTATACCTCTCTTTTCACCCTGATGATCCCTCGGTTCCAGCTCGCATTTCAGCCTGCCTGTCAGACATTTCACACTGGATGAAAGATCATCATCTCCAGCTTAACCTCACGAAAACGGAAATGCTTGAAGTTTCTGCCAACCCGACTCTTCACCATAACTTGTCAATCCAGATGGATGGAGCAACCATCACTGCATCCAAAATGGTAAAAAGCCTTGGAGTAACGATTGATGACCAACTGAACTTCTCTGACCACATTTCTAGAACTGCTCGATCTTGCAGATTCGCACTCTACAACATCAGAAAGGTCCGACCCTTCCTATCTGAACATACAGCTCAACTCATTGTTCAAGCTCTTGTCCTCTCCAAACTGGACTATTGCAACTCTCTGCTAGCCGGGCTACCAGCTAGTTCTATCAAACCTCTTCAGCTGCTTCAGAACGCAGCAGCACGAGTGGTCTTTGATGAACCCAAAAGAGCACATGTCACTCCGCTACTCACCCGTTTGCACTGGCTGCCAGTTGCTGCCCGCATCAAATTCAAAGCTCTGATGTTTGCTTACAAAGTGACCTCTAGCTGTGCTCCTTCGTATCTGCTCTCACTTCTGCAGATATATGTGCCCTCCAGAAACTTGCGTTCTGTGAATGAACGTCGCCTCGTTGGTCCATCCCAAAGAGGGAAGAAATCACTTTCCCGAACTCTCACATTCAATCTGCCCAGTTGGTGGAATGAACTCCCTAACTACATCAGAACAGCAGAGTCACTTGCTGTCTTCAAGAAACGACTAAAAACGCAACTGTTTAGTCTCCACTTTCCTTCCTAAACTGCAACTGCCTCTCTGGCTATACCACTAACTGCGCCCTGTCTCTCTCTCTCTCTCTCTCAAAAAAAAAAAAATCTTACTAATGCTTTGCTTCTTAGACTTTACACACCTGAAACTTGTCTATAGCACTTGTTCACTGCTGCTCTTATAGTTGTGTAAATTGCTTCCTTGTCCTCATTTGTAAGTCGCTTTGGATAAAAGCGTCTGCTAAATGACTAAATGTAAATGTAAATGTAAATGTAACAAGTGGTTATTTGAGTTACTGTTGCATTTCTATCAGCTCGAACCAGTCTGGCCATTCTCCTCTGACCTCTGGTATCAACAAGGCATTTGCGCCCACAGAACTGCTGCTCACTGGATATTTTCTCTTTTTTTAGACTATTCTCTGTAAACCCTAGAGATGATTGTGCTTGAAAATCCCAGTAGATCAGCAGTTTCCAGCCCATCTGGCACCAACAACCATGTCACATTCAAAGTCACTTAAATCACCTTTCTTCCCCATTCTGATGCTCGGTTGGAACTGCAGCAGATTGTCTTGACCATGTCTACATGCCTAAATACAGTGAGTTGCTGCCATGTGATTGGCTGATTAGAAAATTGCATTAACGAGCAGTTGGACAGGTGTACCTAATAGTGGCCAGGAGTGTATATATGTGTGTGAAGTGTTATGTCTGTATATATAAGTGTGTTATACATACATACATATATATATATATATATATATATATATATATATATATATATATATATATATATATATATATATATATATATATATATATATATATATATATATATATATTAATACAACACTTAACAAAATACAACTTTATATTAATACAACACTTAACAAAATTCTATTATTGAGCAACTATACACATTTCACTGTGCTCAATCACAGTAAGTAGAATCCTGCAGATTTATATTTTGATGTGTTGGGTGAGTCTCACATAATTCCTTCTATGTGATGCCTGTAAACTCAGAAGACCTGGTGCTGTTCCAAATAATGTGAAAAACAAAACAGTTTGAGTTACTGACATCTATTTGTTAATACAGGTCATGCCAGTGTTGTGAGAAACTGATTTGTCCTGCATTCTATCTGCCCTAACAATGGTCACATAACTTTTTGAAACATATACTTTATCTTCTCACACTGCCAGCAGATGGCCCTAGACTTCCAGAGATTTCTCAATGACTCAGTGACTGTTTAGACCAAAGGTGTCAAACTCAGTTTCTGGAGGGCTGAAGTTTTGCACTGGTTAAGCTTTAAAACTAATTAAACCCCTTATCATAATTGAGCCCTTCAAACTGGTTTGAAACCTACAGGTAAGAGTGTTGGAACAGGTTGAAATTAAACTATAGGGCAGCGACCTTCCAGGAACATTTTAGCACCCTTGGTTTAGACCAGGGGTGCCTAAACTCAGTCTTGGAGGGCCGGTGTCTTACAAAGTTTAGTTCCAACCCCAATCAGACACATCTGGGCCAGCTCTTACTAGGCTTTCTAGAAACATCCATGCAGGTGTGTTGAGGCAAATTGGAACAAAAATCTGCAGGACACCGGCCCTCCAGGACCGAGTTTGGGTAGCCCTGGTTTAGACTAGGTAGTAGATAAGTCTTTAAGTGGTTTATACTCTACTCTCAAATCATTTTTTTCAAGTAAACCTTCTTTTAGGTGTTACCGCTGAACTACTTTAATAACTTTGACACTTTAAATGTAATTGTGCACTTCATTATTTTATACAAATGTATGTAATCTTTAATCAAACATCAAGTGGTTGCAAACAATTGATATGGGTTGAATTTAAACAAACAAATAAAATTTAGTAATGTTCAATCATTTGTTTACTTTAGTTAATTGTTTGCAATCAATAGAGTATATGCAGAAGTATGCGGAAGGGCTTTTAATTTGTCAGTAACCTGGGCCAAGCTCGTCCGGTAAACTGTATGCAGTTACAAAATCGACGCGTGTTTTCTTTAAAAATCTGTCATCTCCGCTGGCTGAATGATATCCGATATAAAGTGGGTATCAGAATGTACAAGAAGCACTGCAATAAATTACATTTTCCCCTGCCATGTCTTTAAAATATGAACATTTATTTTACCCCAGTATATTCAATGGAGCATCTGCGCTAGCCTGCTAAAGCGCTGCATATACCCTACCTTAAAAACTTGTGTAAATCCAAATAATCTTTTTTTAATGTATGCAGTATCAAATTTGATTATATTTTTTCAGTTTATGTAATAAAAAATAATGTTACAATCAGTGGTGGTAAGATTACAGAGAAATCATACTTAAGTAAAAGTACCATTACTTATAAATGTAGTGCAAGTAGAGTAAAAGTATCTGCTGTGAATATTTCTCCAAGTAAAAAGTAGACCTTTTAAGAGTACTCAAGAGAGTGAGTGAGTATTACGCTGTAAAAGCTGATGCATTTACATATAATTTGTGGATGTGTGTAAACGTAACATTCTGTAGTGCATTTAGTTATTGCTCAGCAGGGACACAACGTCATAAGATGTTAATATTAGGTTAGATTCAGGTTGTGATGTCAGGTGACCAAAATTCAATGTCTAGCCAACGTCTAAGGACATTATTTTGATGTCCAATAATGACTTCAAATAATGTTGATATTTGGTTGATTTTAGGTTGTGATAGAAACATCGAGCCAACATCTTAAACCAACATTATATTGACATCAAATACTGACATTTATTCATTAGGTATGGCAACCAAAATCCAACATCTGACAGACGTCATAGTGGTAATGTCCACACAACGTCAATCTGTAACATCATTAGATGTTGATTTTAGGTTGAACGTTGGATATTGACGTCTGTCTGGCATTGAGTTCTGACGTCAAACTGATTTTGATTTCCATACAAAATGCAACGTCCCCATGACGTTGAGGTACAATGTCAATCTGAAGACTTGTGCCTGCTGGGGGTTTAAGGCCATTTATTCGTCATACATCCGCCATCTACTCATCAGTGTCAGGCATCTAAACACTCTTTTGGTCAATGCGTGTAAAGATTTTGGACATCTTCTTGGACACTTTTAACACTTCCAAACAGTTTGCTGCAATTATAAATCGCCCATTATGATGCGATTTACCTTCTATGTGCGATTTGCTTTTTCCAAACCCCAATAGACAGGAAATAATAAAGTAGTGACTGCAGGTTGATTGAAAGTAGTTGAGTCAAAGTATCGATACTGCAGTAAAAATGGACTAAGGGGAAAGTAAAAGTACACATGAATAAAACTACTTAGTAAATTACAATTTCTGAGAAAAACTACTCAATTACAGTAGTTTGAGTACCTGTAATTTATTACTTTACACCTGGTTACCATAAAAAAAACTGAAAATAAGTGTTTATTTTAATATTAAAATATAATATATATGATTTATATTCTATTGTTTTTGTATTGTAAGGATGTTTCCAGTGAAGTTGCAGCTATAAGGACATCCGCTGTGTAAAACATACGATGGATAAGTTGGCGGTTCATTCCGTTGTGGCGATCCCAGATTAATAAAATTAACTTAATTTAACACACACAAACACACACACACACGCATGCACGCACGCACGCACGCACGCACACACACACACACACACACATATACACACATATATATATATATATATATATATATATATATATATATATATATATATATATATATATATATATATATATATATATATATATATACATTCGTGTTTACTTCAATTTATTTTGTGAAATACATATGTTTAGGTTGCAGGGCTTACCGGAAAATCACAAGTAAAATTATATAGATTTCATAAATTAGCCTCCAACCAATCAATGAGCTCCCCCAGATGGTCATGTGACCGGAGCAGGAAGAATGAGTGAGCGGTTATTATAGGTTCTTTGAATCGTTGATACACGCGGTGTTCTGATTGAGTCGAGAAATGGCACCTACAGGTAAGAAATACCCGATTCCAGCGCATGTTTTAAGTCGCGAGAATAAAAAAAAACTTAATCATAACAGTCTAATGTTTGAGAGAAATCCCTAAGATTGTGGTTTTATCTCGTTAGCGCGCTGAGCTAATATACGGTGGGTCAGCTGTGATTTTCGGGTCAGCTGGTGTCGCTCAGCTCAGCTCTACATCCGACCTCAGATTCTGACATTGAAAACACGAGATTTGCCTTTAAGTTAGTCTTCAAACCGACCAGGCCTGAAGTTTTATGATGCCAATGATTCGTTAATCATTACGTTGTTCGCATTTAGAAAACCATTGCATTGATATTGTTATATGCAATATTGTATTGCATATAACAATATTGTATTATGTATAGTGCTGGTTTAGAGTCAACATGTTTAGACGTCACGTTGAATCGAGCTCGTTGACCAGGAATTAATAACTCGTAATAAAACACAACTTGTCAAATCTAAAGAACTGACGGGAGTGTAAGTCCATTTAACAGTTGTTTTATTCGTTTTATATTCGTGAAAACTAGCTTTTAAACTACCACGTCCAATTTTTTTCTGTGAATATATGCTTTTTTTCATTCATCCTCAGGGCAAGAAGTAACAGCTGAGCATGCTTTTAATTTGGTTTTCTTTTACTTTTGCATACTGTCAGGTATGAATATTCTGCTGTTATATAAAACACACACACACACACACACACGTATTTGCAAAATAGCAAATATAAATGTATGTTTTATATATAAATGTAAATATTTATCTATCTATAAATAGAAATCTATATTTTATAAATAAATGCTTTTACAAACACTTTTTTTGCTATTTTTTCATAAATATCTTTAAATAATGCATTTTAAGCCATTAAAAATAAATTGCCTAATTATTTTGTAAGATAATACAATAAAGTAACATAAAAAAAAAATCTTTACTTGATCCATGAGATGTCTATTGCAAGCTAAATAAAAAAAAAATGTTTATGAATGTTTCTGTAAACTGTTTAAAATGCATATCTTTTATTTTAAATAACTTACACTAACAATCTGTTTTGACCCTGAAATACTTTTTTTAAATAGACTTTGGTTTGAGGTTTAAATTAAATACATATTTTATTCAGCAGATATTTAAAATAAACTTGAAAAGAAAAGTTTTTTTACCATATGGGTATGCATGATATAATATCAAGGATGTTGCATATAATCCCTTCATGGTAACAAGCAGCTTTACAGAAAATAGATAAAACATGGAAAAATGACACAATGCAATTTGGAAACACTGCAAATAATGAAAGAAGAATTCCATGTGTCTCAATGAAGAAAAATTTAGTGGCGCGTATTTGATGCATAAGAAGTTAAAATGCAGACATATAAATCCATTTCTTCTTTACTAAAAGAAAATGGGTCTATAAACTACTGTTTATAGCAATAAGTGTATTACAAGAAGTTATATTAATAAAAGTTCATGTAAAAAAAAAATTATATATATATATATATATATATATATATATATATATATATATATATATATATATATATATATACACACACACATATACATACATTTTTTATGAATATTTTTAATTAGTTTATTTACATCTATTAAAATAAATTGCCTTATTATGCTGTAAGAAATTAAAATAATGCAACATTGGAAAAAAGTCTTTACTTGAAGTCTGAGATGTCTAAAGCAAGCTAAATATTTTTTTAAAAGCTGCTATTTTAGAATGCAATTCTTTAAATACATATTTTTATTTTTTGACATACACTTACAATCTGTTGTCTTCACCCTGAAATACTTTTCATATATACTTTGGTTTGCGGTTTAAATTAAATATCTTTTATTTCAGCATATATGTAAAATAAACTAGAAAATATATATATTTTTTACTGAATAGGTATGGATATCTGAGAATTGTTTACAAGAACCACGTATATACTTGTTTAACTAGTCACCCCAAGGCTGCCTTAAAAAATAAATAAATGAGTAAATGTATTTATTGAATGTCGACATTTTTATTTTTAAACATTTGGCTACATAATATTGCTCTCCACAATATTTCTGAATCTGTCTCTGGAAGAGGCTCCTCCCAATCAGCCAATCACCGTGTACATATTTAGTAAGCATGATGACATCATCCATAGCAACTGCCCTTACACCTAGCTTAAAGAGATAGTTTGCCCAAAACTGAAAATGTACTCGTCTGGTTTCAGACCTTTAGTTTCTTCTGTTGAAAACACTAAAGAAGATATTTTGAGGAAAGCTAAAAGCCTGTTACCACTGACTTCCATAGTAGGAAAAGCAAATAATTTAGAAGTCAATGGTTAAACATTTCCAGCTTTCTTCAAATCATCTTCTTTTGTTTAACAGAAGAAAAAGAAAGTCAAATAGGTTTTAATCAAGTGAAGGGTAAGCAAATGATGACCGAATTTTCATTTTTGGGTGATTTAATCCTTTAAGACTTCTCCTTTTCTTAGTATTTCTAAGTTTATCTCAGCAGCTTTGTGAATGGGATTTAAGAGATGATTATTAGTTAAAAAACATTTACCACTGTTTAGGTAAACATTTAGTGCTAAAAAGGAAATGTTTTTGTGAATGTGTGCAGACATCTTTTTTCGTTTTATTAGATAAATCTCAACAAATTTAGTTTACCCTACTTGCGTATCAATTACTAACAGGACGTGTTTCTAAATCTACATTTAGGTTCAATGGGGAACTAATCAAACTGTTGTGTTCAATCTCAGTTCTTCAATCAATCAATGCAATCTTTTGATTTTTTTTTTTTTTTAGGTGAAGTTGTGTTTGGCTCTGGGGATCGAGTTTGTGACGACAACCGTTTGCGCTGGGACCTCACCCCAGAGCAGATCAACCAACTCACCGAAGAGCTTATTGCTAAGACTAAAAAGGTGTATGACACCGTTGGTGCTCTGGACTTGGACAGTGTCAACTATGAGAACACCCTAAAGGCCCTTGCTGATGTGGAAGTAGAGTACACAGGTAGAAATCAATTGAAATTTTTTTTAATGTGTTGTTCTATGTGCAGTAATGTAGTGAATAGCCATCTAAATCAGGGCTGTGTATCACCAAGAATCTTGATTTATAACAAAACAAGAGTTCATATAAAATGTATGTTATTGTTTTTTTATTTAGCACTGAACTGAGTGTTCACTAGAGTTGGATATCGTTTGGGGTTATTTCGATACCAGTGCTAAAGCGATACTTTTTAAAAATAATTTGGGGGGTATTTGATAATTTATATGATAAGTAACTTTGTACTGGTGTATGATAACACATTTCTAACATTCAAGTACATCAAGGCACATTGTTGCACCTGTAAACTTTAACCGATAGGCCTTCTGTTAAAGTCGATTTATTTTGCCGTCCCTTTCATTTAATTCATGTTTCTGAAAATTTTCCACAGTGTTTCCTAAACAAAAGTAATTATTCTGGATTCATAATAGGTCGTATTTCTTTATTTCTTGAATAAAAGCAGTTTTTAATAAAAAAAAAATAAGGTCAGTATTATTAGCCTCCTTAAAGGGCACATAGTTTACCTCTTTTTTTATGATTTAATATTATGGTTCTTCTGAGTGTGCCAGTTTAGGTTCAGTTCAAAACACAATTCAGATGTTTTTATTATAATGTGTTAAAAAGTGTCATGTTGGGGGCGTGTCCACAGCTCGCTGATTTAGGGATGTGTTGCTTCACATGTAGATTAGTTTCGGCTTCCCGCCCAACGTAACAAGGGGGCGGAGCCATGAGCTCACCTGCTCTGTGTTTGGGCAGACTGAGAGAAGGAGCAGGTGTGAGAGGATCAGCAATCAGTCGTACATATACGACTCGGACACAGACCAAGCAGAGAGTACAAAATCATTTGTGTCTTTGTATAGTTTTACAGCCAACTGTGTGCTAGTTTCAAGTACCGAGCTTGTACACCGAGACTAATAACCACGCATACTGAATTAACTTTGACTGAGGCACGGGATGCGTCGCTCGAAGCTGCGACAGGGCACACCAGACACTCTCTGTGGCGCGGCAGAAACATGAAGTGTCCCGAATCGTCGCGCCGTTGTGTGTACTCTGATAGAAACCTATGTTTAGAATTCTAAAACGCATGGCACAGCGTAAGGTACAGCAGCACCCAATATTGATCTTGTGTTAGTCCAATGAGCCTTGCATCTAAAAATAGAGCAAGGGTGTTCCTTTAATGATATCGCTTCGACTCACGCTGAAAGTGGCAGACGTAAATCAACAAACTGAGGATATGATGACGTGCCTGTCAATTAATATTGGTGGGTGGGGGGACCGCACTCCTACGTAAAGTTGCGGTCGATCTGAAAACCGCTCCAATTGGTCCACCGTTTTTTAAGTTGTTAAATTGGAAAAAAAAGCACTGGGTGTGCTTATATCACCCCAGTATGACGGTCTATACACCATATGTCTGTCCAAACAGCTTGAAAAGTAGATTTTTTTACCATAGGTGCCCTTTAAAAAATGTTTACTGTATATATTTTTGATATACACTGCAAATCAGTCACAAAATAATTTGACTAATTATTTCAACTTTCGTAGTTAACTGATTAAGTCTTTAAGTTACACTTTGATCTGAATAAATGACTATAAAATACCTAAAGGGACTTCGTCTGAATACAACTGTCTTGCAAAATAACTAGTAAAATGTTATGCACTGTCACCATGGGGAAGGTAAAAAAGTAGATATTAGAAATTAGTTTAACTATTATGTTTAAAAATGTGTTGTAAATAAATCATGTGTTGAAGACTGAAATCAAAAATGAATGAAGGCAAAACTAAACGAGTTGAATATGACTTGCATGAGCATGACTGAAAACTACATTTGATCAATGTGTCACGTCCGTTCTTTGATATTTGCCGACTGTTTGTAAATTCAATACTGTATTTCCTAACGTAAAACTATGTACACTAGATTTCCGATTAATAATGGTCTCTGCATAGCCGAGGACTTCCTATATTAAAAGTGTTAAAATCGCTATTACCTGTGTCAATTTGGATGTCAACCTCTGACGAATGCGGGGAACTAGGCTAATGCGCGCAGCACCATCACTGTGAGAGCAAGTGTGCGAGGGAGTGAGTGCACGTGAGACCTAGAGCGCGCAGCGAGAGGTCTTGGTCATATCTCTGCAGTCTGCCACCGATGGCTGATCTTGCTTCTCTGTGGCATTTTGTAACAAAAATACGCGTTCAAATTTAGGGAGGCCAGAGGGGGGCCAAGCTTGTTGACACGGCGACTGGTTGTCGCAAGCTTTCAGAGACCTTTGAGCCCTCAAATGTGTCATTAAGTTTGACGTGTTTCCCCCTTACACGCAACTTTCGTAAACTTTTTTTCGCATCTGCTTCACGTTTCGGTGTCAGAATCCTTGCTTGTAAAATACGCTTTAGACACTTGGTTTAGACAAATTTGATGAACGTGATCATGCGTGTTGATCTGAAGAGAGTCGCTCATTGAATGCGCTGTACTGCGAGCGTCTGTTCCCTAAGCAACAAGAACAAACGCCTGAAATCGCCTGTCCGTATTCCTCAAAGTTGTTTAAAATTAAATGTTTAGAGATGGTGTGACAACGCGTACCTATGTGTGCCTTTGATGCAGCCTTTGGTGGGATGTGCAGCATTTTATATAGGTTTATTATTAAAGTTCAGAGACAACTTATTTATCTTAGGAGTTTCCCTTAATCAGATGGTGAATATAAACCTCACAATAAACATCTTAATAAAGGAATAAACACATTAAGGGTGTTTATTTGCTGAAATTTGTATTATAATCTGTTTTATTTATATTGTGCAACGTATATTTATAAAGTCTTTATGCATAGTATATATTTTGAAAAGGGGAAAAACAATAAATTGTTGTAATGTTTACATAATTTTCCATTAAAATGCGTGAGGGTCATGTGACCATAAGGAAGAACGTAGCATCTCATTTCTCACAGGACGCGTTGTCTGTTTGCGTGGTCTACCGAGTTCGTTCTTCCGAGGACACCTGGCAAGATCGGTCTTCACTAGAACGCAAGTCTGTTCTCTGCATTCTTGGAATTGAGAAACAGCCACTGTGTAGGATGACCGGTTTTTAAAGGTGCAGTATGTAAGTTTGACACCCAGTGGTTGAACTAGGTATTGCACACCTGTTTCAAAACGCATGCAAGCGCAGGTTGCCAGATTGACGACATCAACAGCAGTGGGCCTGGCTGTCGAACCTAAAGGGTGATTTAAACCGCGTTCTAAATAAAAGCAACTGCACGGGATAGAAGGAATATTTTCCATATTAAAAGGGGTTTTTATTTTAACCAACACCTCAAATTTGTAAATTTAGAAACGGCTCGCAGCTAAACAACAGGATAAACTGTCAGTGATCACCTCAGGTACACCTCGTGTGTTTAATGCAGTTTAATGCTAATAATTTGAGTTTAAATGCCATTTTACATAACATTTATGTATATAATTTATGCCATACTATTGAAAGCAGCAGCAGGTAGTTTACCTCAGATCTTGAAAATAAAATAAACTGTTTGAAATTGAACTTTAAAACTGTGACTGTGTAAGCCAAGACATATAAGTGATTCAGCATATACATTTTATAATGATAAAGAACTTTAATATGTATTAATTAGTTTATAAATCTTACCGTTTCATTGGAGTGCAGTAAGTGCACTATTCTGAGCTTCTGAATGGCTGTATGTAAATTTCTATCTGGTGCAAACAGTCATATTGCTTATCACTGCAAATCTGCTTTTCGGTTGTCGGTGCATATTTTAAGAGCCCTCCTGACTGAATGAATGAAATGCGCTGTTTTACAAAGGCAACCCAGATTGCTGAAATATAATTGGCTATATAATTAGCTAAACTGGCAGTGTACGGATTAAAGAGACCAAAACAAACACAGCCGTTCCGGCAAGTAACTCACTTTTTCAAAGCAGAATATCTGACTTCAGCATTGCTTTTAAGATAAACAAGAACGTTCACTTAGCATGTTTCTTAAATATCTGCAAACATATTAAGGAATATTAATGCGTTAGTAGAGTCAAACACTTACATACAGCACCTTTAATAATGGGAGAAGATCCTCCCAAGTGTGCTCTTTGCAAAAGCAGTTTTTCTATGTATCATGTTCTATCAGATTGTGTCTGCTTTAATTCTTTTTGAGAGTTTTGTTTTTTCTTTTTAGATTTATTGTAACATTGTTAAACTTAACACAGTTTTAAGAGATTTTAACAAACATAAAAGTGAAGATTTCATATAGTTTAACTGCAGTTTACATTTTCCCATCGTGAAAATAGTCATAGTAGTTGTAATGGTCTTAAACACAAACATTAAAAAAAGATTAAAAAGCTCTCTGATTCTTAGGGCTAGACAAAATCTGTAGACTTTTTTTGCTATTTCTGTGAAGCATTTTCTAAAGAAATTTGGGGATTTATGGATGATTTTGAAAATATTGTAACTAAAACATGAAATCCAAAAAATATATATAGCTTATAAACTTATTTAAGGTTTACAACGCAAATACAATTGGATCCACTTTGGTAAACAAAGCAAGTCTCTCATAATATATCCAAAAGACAGAAAATATTACTTTACAAACTGTATTGTATGTAAATCAAATAAATATTTGCATATTAGACTTTAATATAACTGGAATTAATATAAAAACTGAACGAATATGTATTTACACACATTTACATAAGGAAATAAACAAACTTTGAGTCTGATGATCAAGATAATGAAATTGTACTTTATTTGTCTTCAGGGAAATATGCAAGTATCTTCTATTATTCCTGAAAAAAAAAAAGATCTTTTAATAACGTTTTTGACATTTTCTTAATTTAGATGTTTTTATCCTCCAGCTCTTAATGCATCATTTGGTTAGCAAAAGGTATTAGATAACTTGCCTTGCAGTTCAGCCCAAGTGATGGATAGAGCATTTAATTACATCAGAATATTTGCAAATTTTTGCATTCAGACATTTTTTTCTGGAGCAAATTCGTTAAGGAATTGCATCTCATGTTTAAACGCTGTACAGACATGAATCAGAGTCAGTGGTAAATTCCTGAAGAATTGTCCAAGGTAGAGCTGTTCTAGGCGATGCACCCAAGCACTGAACAGTCCTTAAAACCCAGAATCTCAGAAATTGTTGAATCTGCATATATAAAGTCTAAGCCGCTACGTTTTTAATGTTGAATACACTGTTGTATATGATCATTTAAATTTGACGTAAGACTTATTTTACATAATATTTGATATAACTAATGTAATGACTCAATGACACAATTCTACTGTACATCACCGAAATGGCTGAGGTGTTGAAATTAGACATTTACAAAGTAACACACCAGGTTTCTTTGTCCTTTTTTTTGATGGTGCTCACAAAAGAAGACAAAGGTCTGAGTTTGCAGGACATCAGTATGCATGCATTCAGCACTTTCTGCATAACGCTGACCGACCGTGTGCTGTGCTTCACCATTGTTCAGTTGTTGAATTAGCTGGATTTTAATTCCAGCAAAGCAAGAATTAAAACAGACATTTTAAAGATGTTAAATTCAAATCTGTAATCGCTGAAAATGTACTGAGAACATAATGTAACTGACTGACTTGTTTTTGTTTGTTTTGTTTTTTTTGTTTAGTCCAGCGGAACATGTTGGATTTTCCTCAGCACGTGTCCTCCAGTAAGGACGTCCGTTCAGCAAGCACTGAGGCTGATAAGAAGCTGTCAGAGTTTGATGTGGAGATGAGCATGAGAGAAGATGTTTATCAGAGAATCGTGGCTCTAGAGGTGAGCAGGGACTGATCACTAGCACATCTCTCTCAGGAACGAAACACTAGTATCTCTCAGGGACCCAACTGTGCTCTGAGACAGCTGAGGAGACCTGTTAACTGACTTTACCAAATGAGTCACAAATTAGTGTATTTTTCCATCACAAATTTAAGCTACAAATAATTTGAAAAAGTTAATTCTGCGAAACACTTCATTTTAATAGACGCCATTATACTTATAAACAATTTCCTTTTTATTTGAGCACAATAACAAGTTTGAAAAGGCAGAGTAATGTTGTACATGTATGTTTACGGCAGAATAGTAAATGTGTCATGCTGCTTGGGTGTACCCCCGAAACCAGGACTTCTCAAAGTCTCAGTACAAAGATCCAAATCTGAATTTTTATCTGTGTCAAATAGGGCTGCACGATTATGAAAACGTTTTTCTGCGATACATAATGCGATATTGAGTATACTTTCACTAGATTAAATTAATAGGTCTATTTCTAAAAAGGTCATAAATTCAATAAATGGGGGGATTTTTGTAGCGCAGTGCTTCTGCATAAAATATACTAAACCAATCAAAAGCAAAACCTCAAGATCCTAAAACTGTTGGCTTAAAAGCCATATTTATTACAGAAATAAGTGTCATTTGAATTTCAAAACAATCAATGTTTTTAAAAAAAAAACTAATGATTTCCATGTTGGATTCTAAGTGGACTGCAAAAAAATCCAAAATACAGGCATTGCAAATATGGAAATTGGAAAATTATGATAAAGTGTTGAATACAAACAATTGTACTCATTGTAAAGTTGTATTGCTGAGAGTTGGGAACATTAATTAAGAAGTAGAAACAATTAAGCTTGGTCCTCCTTTACATTCAGCCAGTTGCTGAGACAGCCCTTTACTTTTGAATGATGTGACCTGAGAGTGAGAACAATCTCTCACAAGTAAGGTTGGGTACTGAAACCCGTGTGGACCGGACCGAATCAGCATATGAATTTTGGTGCCTAATTTCGGTGCTACTGGTGCTGCAACAAGGACGTAAAAAGCATCAAGGGGTACATCAAAGGCACACATTGGTACGAGTTGTCACATCGGAGACTATAGAATTCTTACAGTAACTTTGGTCACACCTTCTGTAAACATTTAATTATAAACAACTTTGAGGAATATGGACACTGTCGGCATTCTTAGGCGTTTGATCTTGTTGCTACGGAATGCCTGCACGTAGGCAATGCACATGGGGTCAACTTGAAGGCAGAAGAAAGTCTTTGACAGCTTGCGACATGATCAGGCACTTTCACTCAGTACGTTTTGTTAGATTTTGCTGTATTTGGCTTAACCGTTCTTGGGTGGCTCGCCAATGTATTGGATTATTCTAATACATACAATAAGTAAGCTGACCAAAGTTCTTATGGGGAGATTCTTATTTATTAACCCGTCGGTCTTCAAGTAGCTTAACCCAAAGTTCTGTCTTTGAGACACTACTTTATAACAAAGGACATGACCTCCCCGCAGATTTCCCAAATTATTTAGTTGCGTCACAACTCATCCCAAGTCATCCCAACATACACAGAATTGATCACATAAGAGTTTATTCAATGTAAATGCAATTGAACTAAAATGCACATAATCTTTCAGTTTACATGGACACCAATACTAATTTCAATATGATTAAGACAATCTACCATGTAAACAGCCAAAAAAAAGAGAGAGAAAAAAAAAAAAAAAAAAAAAAAAAAATATATATATATATATATATATATATATATATATATATATATATATATATATATATATATATATATATATATATATATATATATATATATATATATATATATATATATATATATATATATATATATATATATATATATATATATATATATATATATATATATATATATATATATATATATATATATATATATATATATATATAGCAACCTCCTTGGCCTGACGTAGCTGTCTGAGTTTTACAGTGAACCAAGGTTTGTCACTGTTGTATATGAGTTGAGTCCTGGTAGGAATGCACAGGTATTCACAGAAACTGATATAAGATGTTACACTCTCTGTGAGCACATCTAGGTCGTTTGCAGCAGCTTAAACTCTCCAGTCAGTGAGTATATGTTGCTGATTAAAGGTGAAACTGCCAAACTGCAGTTACAGTTGAAAAATTTTAAATGAAATTACCAGAAATGACATGAAACTCTAGAGCAGGGGTCGGGAGCCTTTTTTTTTTTTTCAGCCATTTCTGATTTTTTTTGGCAAATGCATTTTCTTAAAGAGCAACGTTCACTTAACTATTATGTGCAAAGCGAAAATGGCTCTGTCTAATCTTCAAGATGAGCCCACAGTTACCTCTTTCATCATGTTTTCTGGCTGACTTGAGATCGCTTTGCGTCTGTCTCCTGATCCATTCTCGCAGTTTCATCTTCTCTTGATCAGGCTCATTATCAGATTTACGTACTCGTCTTTTAATATATATATGCTTGACTGCCTCTGGCATTTTAAAAACACTTATTATTTAGGTAGGCCACTATGCCATTATTTATTTTCGCTGCTCACTGCGTGCAAAAAACAACAATCACCAACCAATGAGAGCGATTTGTAAATGTAAAAAAGCTGATTGGTCAAAAGTGACTACCTTTAAATGTGCGCGCACACACTCAACACAGCTTTGCTCGCTGTTTTTCACTCTGAGTCATTCACGTTTTCTCTCACTCACTCACTCACTCACTCACTCCCTCTCACACACACACAAACATGCAGGTATTCAACACGCACCAGTTAATGCCGGATCAATTAAAATAAATAACCGTAATGCAAAACACGAATATCTGACATTTCCCGGCGCATGATTCGGCCCAAATTAAGCACTGCCGCAAACAGTTCATTTGCGTACTTAACATACACGACTTATTCGCCATCTGTGAAATGTTTCGCAGCATTCAAACTCCAAGATGCCCCTGTCCAAACTCCCGTCCTGCCTCTGCTGTTTTTGTCTGCTTTGCACTTTATGCTGGAGCTCACCCGCCTTTGCACGTTGAACACACGTCGGCCACAACAGGAAATAAAAAACTACAACCACTTTAATTGCGTTATTTTTTTTAAACGC
Organism: Danio aesculapii; assembly: GCF_903798145.1. NCBI lineage: Eukaryota > Metazoa > Chordata > Actinopteri > Cypriniformes > Danionidae > Danio > Danio aesculapii. The sequence continues at coordinate 10,914,126 of NC_079445.1, forward strand.
GTTAAATATTTCAAATTAATCACATTCGTTAACACGCTAATTTTAATAAATATAATATAAATAGACTCCTTATTTTTACTTTTCATCTGCACCAAGGCCTGCGACAACTTCCTTCCATGCTGTTTCCTTAACCTGCAGCTCTTTATTTGACTAACTATATTGATTATAAAGAATTGTAGGCTTCTCAAGCTCTGAGAAGTGTCATTTCATGTCTCTCAGGTGCACTTAGAAGACAATGATCTGTGATATCTTGTCATTGTTTTTGATTGTCAACATGTAGGCCTATAGTTACAGTAATATTCATACAATATAGTTAAAATGATATTGATACATAATAAAACCTAGTGTTCCCCTTAAGCAAAACTGATTTAGGTTTTGTAGTATAAATGACCATATAAAAATCAATGGATATTATCGATGCCATTCTTGCAGTGTACTATATAAATATTTTCAGAATTTGTAATTAATCTATTCTTTAAAACTTTAATAATAATTTATGCAGTTGCAATGCCTTGGTTTTATTTATATATATATATATATATATATATATATATATATATATATATATATATATATATATATATATATATATATATATATATATATATATATATATATATATATTATATATATATATATATATATATTATATATATTATATATATATATATATATTATATATATATATATATATATATATATATATATTATATATATATATATATATATATATATATATATATATATATATATTATATATATTATATATATATATATATATTATATATATATATATATATATATATATAATATATATATATATTATATACTTATAATAATTTTATTTATTTATTTAACAACACAACCAGGGGTAACATGGTGCAAAATACAGAGTGGTTTAATGTTATAAATGGCACTGTATTTCAGCAGCTCCCTAAGGTTTCACTTTGGACCATCATCACAAGAAGCAGGGTCAGTTGGGGGGGCAGTTAGGGGGACAGTTGGCCTAATGGATGGGGAGTTTAACTGGTTGCAGGTTCGATTCCCGGTCCCGTAGGAATTAAAGGTGGGGAAAGTGAATGAGCTGTACTCTCTCCATCTGCGATTCCCAGTTGAGGTGCCCCTAAGCAAGGCACCTAACCCCTAATTGCTCCCCGGGCACCGGAAGCAATAGCTGCCCACTGCTCCGAGTGTATGCTTACTATGGGTGTGTTTGCTTTCACTTCTCCTTTTGTGCGTGTGTGCTTGGATTGGTCAAAAGCATTCCATACTAGACAGTACTTGGATCAGTTAAGCCTAGTTCACACTACAGGATTTCAAGCCTTATTTGAGCCCGATTTGGAAGTTAATGAGCTCGCCGACTGATCAGGCTGTGGTCGGGGAAAAAATCTGCGGGTGCTCGACACTTGTCTGTCTTTGTGCGAACAACAGAACAACGCATCAAAGAGTCTTGCTGACGAGTCGCCAACACCTCACAGACGAAAATCCAATATCTAGCATGCTGAATATTCCAGAGCAGTCGGCCGACTCGACCCCACGTGTGGTCAGATGTAGTCACGAGCTGCAGCCAATGAGAGGGCATATCAGCATGAGCTGAATGGCCATTGTGCTCGGGCTCAACAGAAATGTCTGTGATTGGCCAGAATGGGCATCGGTGCACTCGCTTCATTCTGCGTTAACACAGACATGAGAGTAGGCTATATTAACAGTGGAACTAGCATTCATTAGCTGTTAGAATTACCATACTGGTCATTCTGACCGTACTCATATAAGACGTCATATTTACATTCAAAGCTTCTATTGAGATATTAAAATTAAGCTTTGAATGTCTGTCATAATTTTTTATGACACAATTGCGGTATTATCTTTTTGGTAATACAGCTTATAAATATGTAGGTAAGATACTAGAACACCAGTACATTCTGTACTTGATGTCATTTTTGTCAAGTCATATTTACATGCTTATAAAGCTTCTGTTGTGGTTTTAGAATAAATCAAATATAACAGCTGAGGGAATTTTAGACACTGATGCTAGCTGTATTAAATCCACTGTAAACCACAGCTTCACAGGGTTTATTGCTTTTATAAAATGTATCAAAGTTTCTTAAAACAAAACGAAGCACTTTAAACCATTTCTTTGACTCTGTACAGGTAGTGGAACAATTTCCAAACAACACTTGTTTGTTTGTAATGCAATTTACAACAGCTTTGAACATGGCTCAACCAATCAGAATCAAGGACCGGAACTATCCATTTTGTGTTGTAGCTTTGAATGTCAGTGATTATATTTCACAAACTTTTCCTGTAATATTTGTATAAGCTGCCAAGACACAGAAGTCTGTGTTTTGTAATGTTTAATATAATAATGATGGAATAAATTATGCACACATTTAAAGGAACAGTTCACACAAATACAATTTCCCCACCATTTACTCACTCTCATATGGTTCTAGGCTTTTAATGATTTTTTTTTTTTCTTCAGTTGAGCCCAAAACAAGGTATTCTAAGGAATGTTGGGAACCAGCAGCTCTTGGTATCAATACCGTGAACAAAAATTAAGCCGATGGCTGCTACTTTTCAAAAATCTTTCTTCCAAAACATCTTGCTTTGTGTTCAGCATGAGAACGAAACTTCGACAAGTGAAGGTTGTGTGTGTGTGTGTGTGTGTGTGTGTGCGTGTGTGTGTGTGTGTGTAATTTTTATTATTATTTAAAAAATTTTTTTATAACTATCCCTTTATGAAAAGTCAGGGTACTATGGTATACGAGTTTTAGTTTTACAGTTAATACATTGCAAAATTTTAAAAGGGTCAAAATGACTGCATTGGTAGTTCTTGTTTTAAACACTGATTTGTTAAAGGAATAGCCCTTAAAGATTTTTTTTAATTGGTATATCTTTGCTTTTTTGATTCAGGAGAAGCTGCCAGGAGACAGTTTGTTGCCTGAGGCCAAGCGCTACATGGAAAGACTTATAAAGCTTGGCAAGAGAAACGGCCTCCATCTTCCCAAAGTGACACAGGAGGTCAGATATTAAGATTTTCCTTTCAGGTCGCAGTGTAACAGTAGCGCAAACATTCTTTTCTGGCATGTAACTGTTTTGCCTTCCCTGTAATAGGAGATCAAAAAGATCAAGAAGAAACTGAGTACCCTGTGTATCGATTTCAACAAACACCTGAATGAAGATACAACTTGCCTGCATTTCTCTCGAGAGGAGCTTGGTGGGTGTCACACTGAGGATCAGATTTACCATCTCAAGTCAGAACGATTATGCTCATTTCTATACAATAAAGCGTAATACAACTGTGAGTGTTAATTAGTTTGGTATAGTATGCATAAGGTTTAGTTACTTGCATAGCAAACATTATAAATGTATAACATGAGAAGAGAGAAAAATAGTTCACTTTTTTTGACTATTTATTTATTTATTTTTGGTGTCGTGAGAGAAATCTAATCTGAGAGAGAAAAAAACTAACATTTTGCATGATCTGGGTCAGCTGGTAAACTGTGCAATACATTGACAAAATAAAATTAAACATTTTATATGCCGGCCACTTTATTAGGTACACCTGTCCATCAGCTCATTAACGCAAATTTCTAATTAACCAATCACATGGCAGCAACTCAATGCATTTAGTCATGTAGACATGGTCAAGACGATCTGCTGCAGTTCAAACTTAGCATCAAAATGGGAAAGAAAGATGATTTAAGTAACTTTGAATGTTGATGGTGCCAGATCTTGAGTATTTCAGACACTGCTGATCTACTGAGATTTTTACGCACAACCATCTCTAGTGTTTACAGAGAATGGTCCAAAAAAGTGAAAATATCCAGCGAGTGGCAGTTCTGTGGGCACAAATGCCTTGTTAATGCCAGAGGTCAGAGGAGAATGGCCAGACTGGTTGGAGCTGATATAAAGGCAACAGTAACTCAAATAACCACTTGTTACAATCGAGGTATGCAGAAGAGCATCTCTGAAGGCACAACACGTCCAACCTTGAGGGGAATGGGCTACAGCAGCAGAAGACCGAACCGGGTGCCACTTCTGTTAGCTAAGAACAGGAAACTGAGGCTACAATTCATACAGGCTCACCAAAACTGGACAAAGGAAGATTGGAGAGTCTGATGACTCTTGATTTCTGCTGCGACATTCGTATGGCAGGGGCAGAATTTAGCATCAACAACATGAAAGCATGGATTAATCCTGCATTGTATCAACCGTTCAGGCTGGTGGTGGTGGTGGTGGAATGATGTGAGTGATATTTTCTTGGCACACTTTGGGCCCATTAGTAACAATTGAGCATCAGGTCAACGTCACAGCGTACCTGAGTATTGTTGCTGGTCATGTCCATCTCTTTATGACCACAGTGTACCCATCCTCTGATGGCTACTTCCAGCTGGATAACGCAGCCTGACATAAAGCGCAAATCATCTCAGAATGGTTTCTTAAACATGACCGTGAGTTCACTGTACTCAAATGGTCTCCACAGTCACCAGATTTCAATCCAATAGAGCACCTTTGGGATGTGGTGGAACGGGAGATTCGCATCATGGATGTGCAGCCGACAAGTCTTCAGCAACAGCGTGATGCTATCATGACAATATGGACTAAAATCTCTGAGGAGCATTTCCAGTACCTTGTTGAATATAGGCCACGAAGGATTAAGGCAGTTCGGAAGGCAAAAAGGGGTCCAACCTGGTACTAGTAAGGTGTACCTAATAAAGTGGCTGGTGAGTGTATACAACATGTATATAAATATTACACATAAAACAATACAATTTAATATTTAGTCACAATGTTGAGAGTTGGTTGCAGGAAAAACTTCACTGATTTTATAGGCGCTACAGTATTATCCTCAGTTATTAGCATTGCTGCTTTTCTTTTCCTTATCACACAGTGCTCATGTAAACCATTTTATTTTAGTTTACCTCTAATTTAGATTCATGTGTAAATGACTTTTATAGGGGGACTCCCTGAGGATTTCCTTAACTCTCTGGAAAAGGATGAGTCTGGAAAACTGAAGCTCACTCTGAAGTATCCTCATTATTTCCCCACCATGAAAAAATGCTTCGTCCCCGAGACACGGAAGAAATTAGAGGAGGCCTTCAACTCGCGCTGCAAAGAGGTCAGACATTGCAGAAACACCTGTAACCAGAGCAATAATGCTTGGCCAATTGCACTTGTGTGGTTGATGCAACAAAAGTATTCATTTGTATGTTGTTGTAATTTCCCCTAACAGGAGAACTCTGCTATCCTGAAGGAGCTTGTGAATTTGCGCTCTCAGAAGAGCAGCCTGCTGGGCTTCAGCACTCATTCTGACTTTGTTCTTGAAATGAACATGGCTAAGTCCTCCAAGAAGGTTTCCACTTTTCTCGGTAATGACTGATATCTTGATATGGATATTTAAAAATGTAAGAATCTCACTTAAATGAGCAAAAATGAGGCTGAGATTTAAAAATATTAGCGATTAGAACATTCTGAACTTTTACATGAAGTAACAATAATAAAATAAGGGATGTCATCTTGTTTTAGTTCACACCTGACAGCAAGTTTCTAGTATACCTAATAAGAGCTTGATTAGCTAAACTCAGCAGGACACTCACCCTCTAGGACGAGTTTGGGCACTCCTTGGCATGAGAATGAGTAATTATTAGCATAATTAATATTTTTGGCTGAACTAACTTAATGGATATGTTTATGTACATCTGGATGGATAAATGACATGGTAATTTTATTATTTATTTATTTAATTTATTTTAATTTTGCAATTCTGTTACCGCACTAATAAAAAGCTTTATTCTAAACACATGGCGAGCAGAATGGGATTATTGCTCAAAGTAAACTTTTCGAAATCCACCCCTCAAGGCCCATTCACACCAGGACACTTTTTGCTTGCGTTTTCTGTCGATGTTTAACGCCTAAACTAAATAAAGGCCGCCAATGTGATCGTGCACACCAATGCGGAAAATGACAGACGTAAAAGCATCATTTTTAAAGAAACACCTCAAGCTGGTTTTTTGTTTTGTCGCACAAATCAGATTGGCACTTTAGTTCACGTGCACGGAGCTGCTGAAGTTACTGTAAACAGCACTTGGAGGTGCTCAAGGGCAAAACTGTCAATGTGAGTGCACATTGAAGAAGATGCCCAGAGGCGATATTAACGTGGAGCTGCTTATTGCACTGGTTACCAATAATCATTTCTTCATCACTAAAGCTGGAGCTGCAACTTGAACCATCCATGCTTGTTCAAATCGCCAGTAACTTTAACAACGACAAAAAGCATAGAATCACTGATTCTAAGCTCTGTCAAAAATCGTGTAAACTTTGTCGTCTTCTGTGTTACAAGCAGGTGTCAGAAGCTTAAAGTTGTGTAGAGCCATCTAACATTAAGGTGTAATTTTTGCATACTCTTCTGCTCAACGCTAGTGCAAATCATTTGGGTTTGAATCCAGAAAAACGTCGTAAAACGCTGACAAACTCAAACGAAAAGCGTCCCAGTGTGTACAAAAATTAAACCATTTTTTTTTTAAAGTTGCAGCATGCAAGTTTGACACACAGTGGTTGAACTAGGTATTGCATTCCAGGATCAAAACAAATGCACCTCAGGTTGCCTGATTGAGGACCAACAAGGCTGATTTTAAATCGTGTTTTATATAAAAGCAACGGCATGCGGTTTAGGGATGTTTTTCATATTAAATGGAGTTTTTATACTAACCAACTCCTCAAACTGATATATTAGAAACAGTTAACAGTTCTATTTCTTGTTAAAAAGGTTTAATATGTATTAATTAGATTATAAACCTTACTATTTGATAAGTGAGTGTATATTCTGTGTTTCTGAGTGGCTGCGTTAAAATTTCTGTCGTGTTTCGTTTGGTGCAAACAGCCAAATCACTATAAATTTCTTCACGTAGCATGTTGTTAGGAGATGCGATTACAATGTAACCTGCTCACCTATTGTTTACCTCATGTGAAACTTTGAATCTGCATCTCATTTCGGAGTCTGCTACTGTCCATCGGTGATCGCATTTCAGTCACAGACACATACTTTGTGAGCCTTCCTGAATGAATGAATGAATGAAATATGCTGTTTTCCATCAAGGCAAACTGGGGTGCTGAAATATAATTGACTAGACTGGCATTGGGGAGGGTTAAAGAGAGCAAAACAAAGGCAGCCGTTCCGGCACGGAAAGCTCATTTTCAAAGTAGAATATCTGACTTCAGCATTGTTTTTTAGATAAACAAGAATGTTCACTTAGCATGTTTCTTAAATATCTACAACATATTATGCTATTTTTATGCTTTAGAAGAGTCAAGAACTTGCATACAGCACCTTTATCTCAATACATGATTTGGTTGTTTACACAAGATGCTATATTGACACACAAGACCTACTCATGGACATTTACTCAAAGGAGAAATTTCACCAAATGTTAATTTTGCAATAGCAAACAAACTGTTAAACATATACTTTTAAATGCCCTATTTTAATGTCATCAATTTTTTTTTTTTTTTTTTTTTTATCTGGAGAGACCTTAAAGGAAAAACTGTTAGATTTTAGTCATTTAAGATTAAGATTTTTATCTTCTTATTTCTCTTAATTTTTTTTTTTTCTTTTTCATTATAGAAAATGTTTTTAAATGTATGATGTTTCTTTTGCCATAACATGGTCAGAGAAGCTGATATGACCAACTCAAAATCTCTATCGTTTCTCCACATTCTAGAGGACCTTTCCCATAAGCTAAAGCCCCTAGGTGAGAAGGAGAGGGCTGTAATCCTGAAGCTGAAGGAACAGGAGAGCCAGAAGAGAAATCTGCCCTTCACTGGAGAACTTTATGCATGGGACACGCGCTACTACATGACCCAGGTGGAGGAGACCCAGTATGCAGTGGATCAGAACCAGCTGAAGGAGTATTTTCCAATGGAGGTGGTTACCAAAGGCCTGCTGGACATCTATCAGGAGCTGCTAAACCTCACATTTCAGAAAGTAGAGGGCGCTCCAGTCTGGCATGACGATGTGTCGCTATACAGTGTTAAAGACCGAACATCTGGACAGGTGGTGGGCCAGTTTTATCTGGATCTATTCCCCAGGTGAGTACTCTTATCTGTTCTGAAAGTGTTTTTCAGCTTGGACTCTAGAGGACCAAGGATGTTTTCATCCACTCTGGGGTTATTTTGAGTCTTAATTTGGCCACAACGTTCTCTGTGTTTCAGCAAATGGAATGATTTTTATTTTGACACACGTTTTGGGAAAATGCTTTAAATTTGCCCACAGTGTATTTGAGTTTATGAAAAATTCCACTCCCTGTTCGTTATGTTTGTGGCTGTTTTTGCCCCATTGACTTCCATATATATAACATTTTTTGATTGCATAGCCATGGCACCCTATAATCATGCATTCTTGATTGTTTGTGGTTTTCCCTGTTGGGAAGGGGATTGTGATTTTTACTCATGATCATCAGTTACAGTGCAAATCAAAGCTTAGTTTCTGACTTTATGTTGGTATAATCAATGTCAATGGGGTAAAAAAGCCATGAACATAATGAAAGGGTTGTCAATTTGAACAATACACAAGGGTTGAGTATTTTCTATCTTGTGTTTGTATATTGATTAAAGGTTTATTTCAATAGAATAAAATCACTGTCATAAATATTTCGTGCATAAATTTCACACATCTGTAATTATAAAATCGTAAAGGAAAATGGAACGTACTCGTAATTTTACGAGCATACAATTCCAAAATCTGCACTTAGAACAGACACAGATACGACATTTTCTTTGTCGGTTTGTAAATGACTAATAAATTTACGATGGGTGTCCTTTACAAGCACAAAATACAGTTACACCACGGACACGACAACCTGATTACAAGTACGAATCAAACAGCGACACTCCACTGTCAAAATTACGTCACCACTGTCACAGGCATTAATAAACAAGCGAGAGTCATCGATCACAGCGGTGAGCTTGCTGGGCACTCGAGCTCCCACACACCATCTCAGGTAAGATTATTTTTATTCCCTTTTGACATGTCTGTCATGAGCTGTAATAAAAGTTGAGACTTAATGACGTCCATTTTCGCTGTGTTTCTTGGACATTTTATAGAATCAAAATTAAGAACGGACTGAGGATAGCGAGCTAGCATAATGTAAGTTAACATTACAGGCAGCGATCGCAGAATTTCTCAGTGAATCACTTAACAGTGTTTAACTATAACATGACATCTGTTGATTAAGTCACCTTTTTTTAACTGTTTAAGTAACTCACAAACACCCTATAAGATCACCAGGGAACACAAACTAAATTAGACAGATTTATCCAGTATAGGTAAACAAAACAAAGAACATTTTACCCTTATTAATTAATTGCAACTTGAAATAAATCAGAATAAGCAAAATATAATGTGGTTATTAAGCAATCACCAATATAGAACAAACACACACAGGAAAACGCACATTAATAGTTTATTACTTATAATAATACAATATAATGTAACTAATAGTTTAATAAAGTAATATAACAAACAAATAACAAAACAAAATTATTTATATTAATAGTTACTAATACCTTACTTTGTACAAATTTAAAGATAATATAATAATGTTAATAATATATATCTGAACATATAATTTCCTTTCCATACATTGAGGGGCTTAATTATTCAGCTTTCAGATGACATGCAAGTCTGTTTCAAATGATTGCCCCTCATGTCTGGTTTTGTGGTTCGGGGTCAAATATTTAACATATTTAATATTTATTTATTTTTATTCATAGTCTCATAAAAATGTTTAACGTTACTCACCTCTGGTAAGCACAAACCCTTAAATATTTAACCTGCCTTTTGCTGATATCTTTACATGATAGGTCAATGGTTGATCTGGCTTTAAAAAAAATGTACTTAACAGATGTCATGTTATAGTTAAACACCGTTAAGTGTTTCACTGAGAATTCTACGCTCGCTGCAACGTTAACTTACTTTATGCTAGCTCACTGTCTTCAGTCCGTTCCTAATTTTGAATCTGTAAAATGTCCAAGAAACACAGCGAAAATGGACCTCATTAAGTCTCAACCTTTATTACACCTCATGACGGACTTTTTTCAAAGAGGAAATAACAAAAATCTTACCCAAGATGGTGTGTGGGATCAAGATTCTGATTGTGATCAGGATTCTCGCTTGTTTATTAATGCCTGTGACAGCGGTGACGTAATTTTGACAGTGGAGTGTCGTTGTTTGATTCGTACTAGTAATCAGGTTGTCGTGTTCGTTGTGAAACTGTATTTTGTGCTTGTAAAGGACACCCATCGTAAATGTATCAGTCATATACAAACAGACAAAGAAAATGTTGTATCTTTGTCTGTTCTAAGCGCAGATTTTGGAATTGTATGCTTGTAAAATTATGAGTACGTTCTGTTATCCTTGACGATTTTATAATTACAGATGCGTGAATTTTATTAACGCACATTATTCCATGTATTTAACAAAAAAAAGGAAATTCTGTGTTTTTTTTTTATTTTTTATTTCTCACTCATGTCGTTCCAATGAGACCTTAGTTCATTTTTGGAACACAAATGAATGTATTTTAGATTAAATCCAAGAGCTCTTCAATTAAATCATAGACTAAAATGGTCCCAAGATGTTTAATGTCCAGAAAAAGAACCAAAATGATTTTTAAAACACTGCATGTTACATTGGACTTCAGTGGTTCTACTATAATCATAGGTCCAAGAAAGCTGCCAAAAAGTTGCCAAGCTCATCTAAAATATCTTAAATTGGGTTCCAAAGATGGTCTCAGGGGATTGAAAGGGTGAGGGTGAGTAATTAATAACATGGTTTTAGTTTTAAGTGCGAGTTAACCCTTTAACAACAACAAACAAGACAAATAGAAGCCTAATACTCTTTTTAGTGGCAACAGTTTTCAGCCACATTCAGCACATACAAAAAATCCTTTATATACTTCAGAATTATTAGACAATTGTATTTTTGAAGAGCAATTTCTTCATTAAATAAAACAACTGCATCATTTGTGTTCCAAAGACAAACAAAGAAGATATTTTAGGTGAAATCCAAGAGCTTCCTCATCCTCTGTAGACAGCTAGTTTTCAGACTTGTTCGAAGTGGAGAAAAGTCTACAAAAATGTTGCACGCACATAAAGCAAAAATAACTGCTTCATTCAACAGTTTCTTCTCAATTTCAGTATGTTGTGCAAGGTGTGATTTAGTACCTTTCTGGACTTTGTATGAGTCTGGAACCTTACTGTCTAAGGAGGATAAGGGAGCTCTCCAATTTCACCTAAAATACCTCTATTTGTATTCTGAAGAAGAACGAACGTCTCAGGCATTTGGAAAAACATGAGGGTCAGTAATTAATAACATTTTGGCGTGAACTAAGACTTTGTGAATCCAGTAGAGCTGTGGTGAAAAACCTGATTCTCTATTGTATTAATTCTGAGTAAAACAGATGTACTCCGCTTGCATCCACTACTTTACAAATATCTTTAAAACCTAAAATAATCATTAATAAAGTTAGGAAAGCTTTAAACAAATTACAAGAGTGTTCACAGTGAGCCATGTTTATGTTAATTGCATGACATAAAAGCCAACTAAGCCCACACGGAATCTGCATGTGCAGATTTCCGCAGATTTTGAGCCCTTCATTGATTGTTTATTTGTGTAAATTTAAATTTATTCGGTTTTTAAATTAATTTCAATAATATTATTGACTAATATGAAAATATTTATATGATTTATTTACAATAAAGTTTGTAAAGTAATATTTTCTGCCTTTTAGTAGATATATTATATAGAAGACTTGCTTTGTTTACCAAATAAAGTGGATCTAATTGGATTTGCATTGTAAACATTAAATACAAAGTTAAATAAAGTTAAAAAGGTCTTAATTTTTTTCATATATATTCAGTTTTAGTTATGATACTCCCAAAGTCACTTCGCATGAATCTGCAGATTTTACCAAAATTCTGCGCAGAAATAGCAAATAATGTCTGCAGATTCCGTCTGGCCCTACTTATGACTCTGACTTATGGCTTTTACTCATGAGCATTTGAATATATAGTTAAGGGGGAAATCAAGCCCTCAGTCAAGTTTTTGTTATTTTGTACACTGGATTCCACTTTAATGAAAATATATTAAACAAACTTGATTAATGAAACCATTTAGAAAAAAACGGCATGTTTTACTATAGCTTTTAGACCTAGGGCACGGCCATCTTGAAATATCGCTGTGTCTGACGTCATGGGGTTGGTTCTGTTCTCTCAGCTGAACAGATACAATGGAAGTAAAAAACTGAACACGGAGACTGCAAAGCCTAATTTAACACAATGCGTGAAGTTGTGGATGTGGAGCTGGTGCAAATATAAGCTTCAGATGTGTGTCTGATATAAAAATAAATATTTATTCTATTTTTCTTTTTTTCCCCCCAATTAATTATCGATCATTTGATGTGCTTTTGTCGACTCTCTGTATTACGCTGCCTGGCTGCCTGTCTGGGTTTTAACCAGGTCTGGTGCTGATGTAATGGGGGCGGGTACTTCCACTTTTCACTACTACAGCTGCTCACCTCTGCTCATGTTCAAACCAAACCAAGATCGGTGCTTTTTTTTTTTTTTTTTTTTTTCCATATGGCAGGTTTTACGTCGTTCATACATGTTGAGAGATCGAGTTGGTTGACTTGAAAAGGGAATATATGTTGAAATAATATACAAAGACATTACTTGGTAAAGCATGAAGTAGTGTATGATTTTTAGTCGTTGCATTGGTCTGAGTGTAAATCCCCTCGTCAGGTGAAAGATATTAACAAAAGAAAAATACACAACTTAAGACATTTAAATGCCTATGTACACTTAATTTTATTTGTTGTAGGGAAAAAAGGAAAATCGAATATATATATATATATATATATATATATATATATATATATATATATATATATATATATATATATATATATTTATATATATTTATTTATTTATTTATTTATTTATTTTTTTAGACACACATCTGATGCTTGTATTTGCACCAGCTCCACGTCCACAACTTCACGCATTAGGTTAAATTTAGTCTTTGCAGTCTTTGTGTTCAGTTCTTTACTTCCACTGTATCTTTTCAGCTGAGGGAATGGAATCAACCCTGTGACGTCAGACACAGCGACATTCCAAGATGGCGGTGCCTTAGGTTTAAAAAAATATAGTAAAACATGCCGTTTTCTGCTAAATGGTTACATCGAGTTTAATATATTTTCATTAAAGTAAAATCTAGTGTACAAAATGTAATCTTGTCTGAGTGCTTCAGTTCTCCTTTAAAAACTAGCCTAGAGCGCCTCGAGAGAATATCAATGCAATTTAAAAAATCACAGACTTTAACTCTTTAACATTTTTTTTTTTTTGCCACTGCTCTTGAATCTGGCCACTGTGTCTTATGGGTGAAGCTTAGAAACCATTTATATCTTGAAAGTAGAGCTTTACTGGCCGTTCAGCTAGATTAATTGCTAATTCTCCATTATCCCTATAGGGAGGGTAAATACGGACATGCCGCATGCTTTGGCTTGCAGCCTGGCTGCTTGCTCCCAAACGGGACCCGGCAGATGGCCGTGGCTGCCATGGTGGCTAATTTCAGCAAGCCCACCGCAGATGCACCATCTCTGCTGCAGCATGATGAAGTGGAAACGTACTTCCATGAGTTTGGACATGTGATGCATCAGCTTTGTGCTCAGGTCTGAATTACATTTTCCAAAAGTCACTTAAGTTGCGACTTTTGCAGTGTGTGTAGATTATATATGGGTTTACTTGTTTTTTTTGTTGTTGTTTTTTTCAGTCTGATTTTGCAATGTTCAGCGGGACTCACGTAGAGAGGGATTTTGTTGAAGCTCCATCTCAGATGTTGGAGAACTGGGTCTGGGAGAAGGAGCCCATTCAGCGCATGTCCAAGCACTACAAAACAGGAAACCCAATTCCAGAGGAGCTTCTGGATAAGCTCATTAAATCCAGACTCGCTAACACTGGTAATCATAGAAACACACCATAAAAACAGACATTGAGAACTTCATAACTTCCTAAATGCATGCAATATTTATTCACAAAACATCATTTCTAATTCTCACAATAAATCAGAAATGAAGTTGGTTTACAATTTATTTTAATTTTGTTGTACTTGTGACATAGAGTGATGAAGATCTTTTCTATTCTAAATTGCGGCTCGCTATGTTTATCTGCAAAATATTTATTTTTCTTTTTAATTTCTAATTTTTGCAATCAATCAGAAATCAAGAAGGATGGTTAAATAAGAGCTATATAAAATCTCCTTATATAGTGTTGTGATATTACAAGTATGAAATGTCATTAAAAAAAATTAGTATATATTTGCAAATATCCTTTCTGTGATTTGATTATTAGTAATTATCTTTCAGCAGTTATAATAAAAACTAACTCCTGTAACAGCAGTGAGAAAGAGAAATTGTAGGTCACCTAGTACCTTTTGAATGTGTATATCCATGTCATTTTATATAATTTTTTTCATAATTTCAATATTTACAGTTCCAGTAACTTTACAGGAAAAAATAACTGCTATCTTCTGCCTCCTTTGTCCTTTTTTACATATCAAATACTCTTTACTAATGTTTTCAGGGTTGTTTAACTTGAGGCAGATTGTTCTGGCTAAGGTGGACCAGGCGTTGCACACAAAGACTGGGCTTGACCCAGCTGAAGAATATGCCAGACTCTGCTTGGACATCCTGGGAATTCCTTCTTCACCAGGTAAAATGAGATTTGTGACCCTGGACCACAAATGTTTTATTTTGCGCAGATATATTGTCTGGGTAAATTATATAGTAGTCAACATTTAAAGTGGATCAAAAAGGTTTTTTAGAATAGTCCTAACCAGAGAATGGGCATTGTTCAATAAATTTGACAAAGGTGATGATCCACTTCTAATTATAGATATATATTTTTTAATGCCAAAAATCATTAGAATATTACAAAAAATTTATTTTCCATGAAGAGTTTTTGTAAATTTTCTACCATAAATATACCAAAACTTAATTTATGATTGATAACATGCATTGCTAAGAGCTTAGTTTGGACAACTTTAAAGAACTCCAATTTTTTTCCTTTTAACAAGATATAGAATAAGTCTATTGTGTCTCTAGAATGTGTATGTGAAGTTTCAGGTCAAAATACGCATCAGATCAATTACTACTTCCTGTTCAAAATGAACATTTTTGGGTCTAAGGGAATTGTAGCTGTTTTTGAGCCTTTAAATGAAAATAGGTTTGTTTTCCCCACCCACTCTTATGACGTCAGGGTCTGATGTAAGGATAAACACAGCAAAATCATAAACAGAAACATAATAAAAACCAAGATCCACAAGCAAAGGCCATTACAATGTTCACTGTGTGTGCGCTCGAACAGTCACCCATGCAAACACACCTGTGTGTTAACAGGTGGTGCTGTTTTTGCTCATCTACTCGCGGCAAATGCAGCACGACTGCCACCAAATAGTAAGGTTAAATATGCTGCTTTAGAGATCTATTATAGCTACTTTACTGTAAAAAAAAAAAAAAACTGATTTAACCAGGACTGCTGTTATGTGATTGAAGCATCCCAGTTATAGTTGTGTACGCTATGCAACTGTGCTTATTCCAGTGGTTATAAAAGATGTGGCTCAAAATATTTCAAAATGCTTAAAAAAAAAATAATCAAACAGATCTCTTAATCCCAGTTTCTTTGCAAATCCTGTCTTGTGGACATGTTTATATGCATTAATACTGAGACATGGGGATACGTGCATGTCAATCAATATCAGTGGGCAGAAAAAAAACACACTTCAAAATTGCTGGGATTCGCATCTTATTTCAACATCAGGAAATTATTAAAAAAGAGACTTGATGTGTTTATATCACTCCAGTTTTACTCAGGGTTTCCGCGGGGTGTTAAAAAGTCTAAAATTTAAAAATTTGATTTTCTTTTTTTTTCTGTAGTTCAATGGTGCATCTAACCTGTCTTTAGTACTGTTCAATTTGAATACATTTATTTTACCACTAATTTTTTTGATTTTTGCATTTTCTCTTTACGTGTTTTTAATATTGCAATGTAGGTCTTAAATTTACTTAATGGTCTTAAATTTGACATTATGATAATCTGCAGAAATCCTGTTTACTGTGGACACACTATAACGACACACATTTCTGTCCAAACAGGTTACAAAAGTTGATTTTTGCATGATACGTGCCCTTTAAAGGTGGTTTTCTCAATATTTAGGTTTCTTTATATAAAACTCTTGCTTACTCCCAGGGCCATTCATATTGAAGTTGATATTTAGCCACACCTTATTGGAGTTTCATAACATCTAGTTTTTATGAGGTGGGTTTTTAGCTCAACCCCCAACCTGGAGAACATACACGCATACACTACGGACAATTTAGCTACCGCACATGCCTTTGGGCTGTTTGGAAACCAACTCAAACACAGGGAGAACATTCAAACTCCACACAGAAATGCCAATTGACCCAGCCGTGGCTCGAATCAGTGACCTTCATGCTGTGAGGCGATAGTGCTACCCACTGTGCCACCGTGTCACCCTTTTATTAACCCTTAGATTGCAAATTTGCCTAACAAACCGTACATGAGTGGAAAACCCACTTATTCAGCTTTCAGATGATGTATAATTAAAATGAACACAAACATCTTCAATTCATTTATCCAGTTTAAAAAAAATAATAATTTATCTTCATTTTGTGATTTAACATTCATCAATAACTTTTTTCTTACGGATTTATTTATTAGTTTTTTTCCCTTTTGTGCTCTTACAGGGACAAACATGCCTGCCACATTTGGTCACCTAGCAGGAGGGTATGATGCTCAGTACTATGGCTACTTGTGGAGTGAGGTGTTCTCCATGGACATGTTCTATGCCCGTTTCAAACAAGAAGGTGTTATGGACCCTAAGGTTAGCTTAGCCTAGTTATTATAATTCTTGTTTTTTTAAGTAAACCTTTTTTTGTCTACTCATGTTGTACTTTTTTTTTTGTTAAACAGGTGGGTCTGGACTACAGGAAGTGCATTCTGAAGCCAGGAGGCTCTGAGGATGCTGCTGACATGCTAAAGAAGTTTCTGGGAAGAGAACCCAAGCAGGATGCTTTCCTCCTTAGCAAAGGGCTCACGGCTGATGTGGAGTCTGGCACCCCCTGCGCCTGCTGACCGCCTGAACGCTAGGCCAAGTTATAAAACCTCAGACTGATACCTCTCAAAAACCCTAAAAAGCTCATTCACTTATCACCACCTCTCCCGAATCACACTTCTGCAAAGAGCTTTCACTATGGATGTATGAAACCTTGTTTTAGATTTGAAAATTGTATTGAAATCTGTCTCCTAAAAGAAAAAAAATCTTCAAATGATGGGCTTGTTTCGTTTTTTTTTACCTGTTTTCCTTGCAACATAATGAATTCCCTTTAGAAAAGTAACTGCTTCATTGCACTCATAACACATCATTTGCTGATGTCACATCTGGGGTACACAACAGGTCATTAGGAAAGTATTGACTTGGCGTTTTGTTTATAATTACACTTTTTTTTTTTTTCATGATATCAAATATTATGTCCAGGTCATATTCCACACCAAAATAAAAAATACAGGGTTCATACGGTCATGAAAAACCTGGAAAAGTCATTGAATTTTGACATGGCAATTTCCAGGCCTGGTAAAGTTTTGGAAAAACAGAAAAAAGTTTGGGAAAAATCATGGAAATTAGTTTAACAAATATCTGTAAACTTAAATATAGGTTAGTTGCCTTTACTTCTTTTTTGTCTATGGCCAAAAACATGGTCTTACATTATAAATGCTGTGTAAGCATTCATTCATTCGTTTTCCTTTGGTTTAGTCTCAATTTCAGAGGTGGCACAGCGGAAAGAACCGCTATGTGTAAGCATTATCTAAAATCTTTCATACAATTAGATTTATTTTAAAAAAATTTAACTAAATATATTGCTGTGTGTTTTATGAAATGCTATAATACATTTAAACGTGCATTGTTTTTTTATTATTATTTACCATGTATACATGGATATTACATTAAACATTAGGTCATGAAACTTTACCTGAATGTCCTGGCAAAATCATGGAATTTTTGTTGTAAAAATGTGTATAAACCCTGAATGAAATGAGCCTAACGAAAACTTTAACTTGCTTAATGTAGTAAGTGAATTGTTGAAATAAAATAATGTATCCCACACCAATGGTGGAAAGAGTACTGAAAAATCATACTTGAGTTAAAGTATTATTACTTGACTAAAATGTAGTGCAAGTAGAGTAAAAGTATCTGTTGTAAATATTACTCAAAGTATGAATAAAAAGTAGACCTTTCAAAAGTACTCAAGAGTATTGAGTATTATGCTGTAAAAAGCTGATGCATTTACATGTAATTTGTGGATGTGTGTAAACGTAAGATTCTGTAGTGCATTTAGTTATTGTCTAGCAGGCACACAACATCATAAGACGTTAATATTAGGTTAGATTTAGGTCGTGACATCAGGTGACCAAAATTCAATGTCTAGCCAGTGTCTGAGGACAACGTTATTTTGATGTTCAGTAACAACTTTAGGTTGTTGATTTTAGGTTGTGTTAGAAAGTGACCAAAATCCAGCGTCATATTGACATCAAATACTGACATTTATTCGTCAGGTATGGCAACCAAAATCCAACATCTGATAGACGTCATAGTGGTAACGTCCACACAACGTCAAGCTGTCACATCGTCAGACATTGATTTTAGGTTGGACCTTGATGTTGGGTTCTGATGTCAACCCAATTTTCATTTCCAAACAGAATGCAACGTCAATCTGACATCATGTTGACATCTTGTGCCTGCTGGGTGTTTAAGGACATTTTGGTCATCATACAGTAAACATCTGTCATCTCATCAGTGACATGCATCTAAACAGTCTCTGCTCTCTGGGTCATTGCGTGTAAAGATTTTGGACATCTTTTTGTACACTTTTAATGCTTCCAAATAGTTTGCTGCAATTATAAAGCACCCATGTCGTGAGGTAGTTCATATGATGCGATTTACCTTCTATGTACGATTTGATTGGACAGGAATCACAGGACTGATTTTTCTAATCTGCATAGACATGAAAAAAATTAAGTAGTGGCTCTGCAGGTTGAAGGAAAGTAGTGGAGTAAAAGAAAGTTTCCGATACACAGAGGTGGGTAGTAACGAATTACATTTACTCCGTTATATTTACATCAGTAAAAGTAAGGTGTACTTTTTGAGTACATTTAAAATGTGTGCTTTTGCTTAAGTAAACTATTTGAGAAAAATAATTACTCTTCGCTACATTTGGCGGTGCTCTTCCATTACTGTCAAATGATAATAAATATGATTCGTATGACTTGTTTGCAAATCGCGAGGCGCCGCATTGGAGAGGTTGTGTCGCGAGAGGTTGCTATAGAGACGCGTCTCGCTTTCAATGATGGCTGAAGACGTGGGAGAACTGTGGTTTCGAGAAGGTCAGCCATGTCTGTACAGTGAGTTTATCGGACTAGGTCACCTGCAACATATACATGAATTACAGCTGCAACCTGAAAAAAACACGTAAAGTGTCAATATTAACCCAATTCGAACCTTATTAATGGTAACTATGGGATAAATAAAGAAAACTGCTGTTTAACGGAATAACTGATTAGCCTTGCCCTGTTAACAGTCATTCACAATGTTAACTATTAAAAATATAACATGTAACAGTTATAGGCCTATTTCACAAAATGGCGAACGAGACCGGAGGTTAGGGAAAACTTTTTTCCTGTCGCGCCTCTCATTCATTCATTGTCATAATGGAGTGTGAACTTGTTTTTTCTCAGTCATTATTAAACTTACCTACTTTACAAATCGCAGATGTAGTCCGTTATCTCAACAATAACAACAAGCATAGTAGTTACAGCACCACCTGTAGCTAGCAGTATGTTAGCATAGGATCTATACATACACATACAAATATATATACACACACATATAAATACACACACACAGGGTCGGCCATTTATGTGGATACACCTTAATATAATAGGAATGGTTGGTGATATCAGCGTCCTGTTTGTGCCACATTGGTATATGTGAGGGGAGCTTGTAAATAACTCATGAAAGAATAAAGTTACGTTTAAAGGGCACCTATGGTGAAAAATCTACTTTAATGGCTGTTTGAACAGAAATGTAAGCATAGTGTATAAACTGTCATATTGGGGTGAAATAAACACACCCAGTCCTTTTTTTTCAAATTTAACAGCAAAAAAAAAAACAAAAAAAAAAACAGTGGACCAATTGGAGCTGTTTTCAGATGGACCGCAACTTTACGTAGGAGTGCGGTCCCCCCGCCCACCAATATTGATTGACAGCTGTGCATATTAACATGTCCTGGTAGTCACGTGTATAATCATATCAACAAGAGAGGATGAGCGCAAAGCAACCGGGAATAAAAGGTCTGTTCAGTTCGCTTGGATCATCAATCATCATCAAACGTGATTAAGAGTGAGTTTTACAAGTTTAAAATGTTTTAAAACAGAGCACGTGTGTAATGAATTACAGAGATTCACTTAATCAGCACAGCCGCGTGTCCGAACAATTATAAAAGAAGACGCTTCAATCTCGGTTTGTGGACATTAACATAACAGATACGAGTGCAAAGCTTAACGCGCTGTCTCTTTCTGTGTGTGTGTGTGTGAGTGTGTGTGTCTGCACTATGTGTGTGTGTCTGCGCTATGTGTGTGTGTCTGCGCTATGTGTGTGTGTCTGCGCTATGTGTGTATGTGTGTCCGCGCTATGTGTGTGTGTGTCTGCGCTATGTGTGTGTGTGTGTGTGTGTATGTGTCTGCGCTACGTGTGTGTGTCCTCGCTGAGTGTGTGCGTGAACTTTGTAATGACATTGTGTGTGACTCATTTTTGCAACTCCACAAAAAAATGCATCAAATACTGATTGTTAAAGTTCTTACTGTAGTATTTCTCACACACGTCATGTGAGATCTGCTTCCTGAGGCAGCCGAGGGTGGCGGTTGCTGACAGGCACGTGGGAACGGTGGGCGGGGAGGACTAGCCTTAAAGGCTAGACACTTCAAACAGCTATAATAAATAAATATAAATAATAAATATAGACACTTCAAACAGCTATAATAAATAATCTGATGGGTGTTTTGAGCTGAAACTTTACAGACACATTCTGGGGACACAAAAGACTTATATTAAATATGAAAAAAGGAGTAACCTATGTGCCCTTTAAAACCAAGCACACCATTGTTTTTCTTGTGAAATTCCCAATAAGTTTATTAAGGTGTATCCATATAAATGGCCCACCCTGTATATACACACACACACGCATATATATATATATATATATATGGGGTGCTGGTATGATACCAGCACCCCACTTCAACTGATTGCGTATACATGCTCCTGTGCTGCTGGAAGAAGTTTGTGCAACCATTTGGTTGCAATTCTTTACTCTTTACCAGATGGCACATTTTACTCTCCGTACCAAGAATGTTCCGGCATGCATGCTTTTTAACACAAAAATATATGGTCAGAATTATTAGACCCCCCCCCCCCCCCCCTTTGTATATTTTTCACTAATTTCTGTTTAACAGAAAGATTTTATCAACAAAACATCTTTGCCATGATGAAAGCATGTGATATTTTACTAGATATTTTCTCAAAGTGACATTTAAAGGCTTAACCAGGTTAATCATTAACGATGGGTTCTATAGACAATACAAAAAATAGATTGCTTCTGGGGGCTAATAATATTGACCCTAAAATGGTTTAAAAAAAATTAAAAACTGCTTTTATTTAAGCCGATATAAAACAAGTGACACTTTCACCCGAAGAAAAAATATAGGAAATACTGTGATAAATTCACACGCAGGTTTCCTGTGAATGCTCTGGTTTCCCCCACAGTCCAAAGACATGCAGTACAGGTGAACTGGGTAGGCTAAACTGTCCGTAGTGTATGAGTGTGTATAGATGTTTCCCAGAGCGGCTGGTAGGGCATCTGCTGCATAAAACATATGCTGGATAAGTTGGCGGTTCATTCCGCTGTGGCGACCCCAGATTAATAAAGGGACTAAGCTAAAAAGAAAATGAATGAATGAATGAATAAAATAAAATGAAAATTAACTAGTAACTATTTACTTGAGTAATTTTTTCATCAGATACTTTTTACTTTTACTCGAGTAACTATTAAGATTGTTACTTTTTTCTTTTACTTGAGTAAAAATTTCTGAAATTACTTGTACTGTTACTTGAGTATAGATTTTGGATTCTCTACCCACCACTGCCGATACAGCACTAAAAATCTACTCAAGGGAAAGTTAAATTAAACCTTTATAAAACTACTTAGTAAATTATAATTTCTGAGAAAAAGTACTCAATTACAGTAGTTTGAGTATTTGTAATTTGTTACTATACACCACTGTCACCCACACACATAAAACGATTCTTTTATAAGTACAAGACATCAGTTATCAGTACAAATCGTCAAATACAGTTGAAATCAGAATTATTAGCCCCCCTTTGATTAAAAAAAAAAAAAAAATTATATTTCCTAAGTGATTTTAGCAGAGCAAGGAAATGTTCACAGTATGTGTAATAATATTTTTTCTTCAGGAGAAAGTTTTATTTGTTTTATTTTGGCTAGAATAAAAACAGTTTTTAAATTTTATTTTAATCCAAGGTCAAACCTATTAGCCCCTCTTAGCTATATATTTTTTCGATAGTCTACAGATCAAACCATCGTTATTTACCCCAACCTGCCTAGTTAACCTAATTAACCTAGTTAAGCCTTTAAATGTCACTTTAAGCTGTATAGAAGTGTCTTGAAAAATATCTAGTCAAATATTATTTACTGTCATCATGGCAAAGATAAAATAACTCAGTTATTAGAAATAATTTTATTAAAACTATTATGTTTAGAAATGTGTCAATAAACATGGGAGCTAATAATTCAGGGGGGCTAATAATTCCAACTTTAACTGTATGTCAAGTTTCAAACGTGTGTAGTTAAAATGTTGTTTAGAATGGCTTAAAATATAGACCATTTCAATGTGGTCCTGTCATTGGCCCATGAACATTTCCTGCTTGTTATCAAACTATTACATAACTGTAACAAGAGTAAATTCAATCATAACTGTTAAAACAGCTATCATGACATTATTTATCAACATGTGGCTCTTTTTGGATTCTTGGAAGCTATGAAAATTTAAATTGTAAAACAGGAAATACATTGGAACGATTGTTTTTGTTTACATCCCTCAAAATGCTCTATAGGAGGCATTACAATCAGAATCAAGAACGCAATAATATGCAAGTACAATGACAAGTCCTAGTTTGTCCAATGCATTACACAGTGTGTGTGTGTGTGCGTGTGCGTGTGTGTGTGTGTGTGTGTGTGTGTGTGTGTGTGTGTGTGGTTTTTGGGGATGCAAATTTGTATAATGATATGGGAAAGACCTAGGTACAATGTTGAGGTGGTTTATGAGGACACGCCTTGTGTCCTTGTAATTCAAAACTGTTAAAAATCATACTCAACTGGGTCGTTTGACATTCAAAATCTGCCACAGGTCTCATGTGAAGGTTGTTTTAGGGGCAGGGGTAGAGAGGGGCAATATAAGCGGTTTATACACCTATGGAGAGTGCACATAAACCACCAAAACCAAGGTGTGTGTGTGTGTGTGTGTGTGTGTGTGTGTGTAGATAAATAATGGATAGATAGAGAGTTTCATTCATTCATTTTTCTTTGGCTTGGTCCCTTTATTCATCAGGTGTCGCCACAGCGCAATGTCCCACCAACTTATCCAGCATGTTTTACACAGCAGATGCCCTTCCAGCTGCAACCCAGTACTAGGAAACATCCATCCACTCATTCACACACATACACTATGGCCAATTTAATTGATTCAATTCACCTATAGCGCATGTTTTTGGACTGTGTGGGAAACCGGAGCACTTGGAGGAAACCCAAGCCTGCTGTGAGGTGTCGGTGCTAACCACTGAGCCACCGTGTCGCCCCAGATAGAAACAGATCTAAAAATCATAATTTGACCATTTTCACAAAGTATAATATAGGATAGCTAGATCTCTCTTTTAAAATAATATTAAACAAGGGTTGCACAATCTTTCCTGAGGCGAAGTAAGTTTTTATAATGATTCAAAGAACCAACATGACACCCTGTTCCTTAGTGAGCAAACAGACTTCGGTTATTCCCTCTCAGGACTGCAGACTTCTGAGCACATTAGAGAGGCTTGAAACAAACAACAGAGTAACAATTAACAGGCACCAAGGTTTGTTAACAGCGCTATAAGATCACCTGCTCCTGTGGGAACGCGCTCGGTTTATCGGCCTCATAGAGTCTTTGACGCAGGTTTTTAATGGTGATTAGACAAAACGCTCACAAAGACCTTCGACTCTTCTTCAGAAACACAAAGCAACAGTTTATGCTTTTATACACTTCAGGTTAATTAAACATAGAGCAGCTGCTCGTGTTCTCCAGGGACTGATCTCTGTGGCAGGCGGTGGCTCGTAAACACCGGGTCTCCCTCGGCCTTCCTGATCTCAGTGGATAAAATGACGGCGCTGAGGAGAACAAACAAATGAGCTGGTGCACCGTGCAACAGAGAGCTGTTTACTTTTTTCGATTAATAAGATACAGCTGAAAAGTCTTTAAAAATTTGTCAAATGGCTGGATTTATATTCACTTTTTAATATTAATTTCATTTCTCAAACTAGCAGTGATGCTCAGCGCAGTACCGTAGAGCTACCCGGATGTCGGTGTTTGAAGAGGACTGGAATATTCTGGATTAACTAAGGTGTGTTGGTCAGGATGGATGTGGTGGAGATGAGTGAGGCTCTTGGGTTGGAGGTTTTGCGGGGACAGAGCGCTGATTCTCTGCAGCCTGCCTCCAGGATGGTGCGGGTGTTCATCAGCTCCACTCACTCAGGTAAGTAAGGCTTGCACTTCTTGTTTTAGTGCATTTTAACTTAAATTATTCATTAAACATTTTTTGCTCCATGTTCCATCTCATGGAAAACAAATATTTTGCAATATTGAATTTAAATGGTTTCTGTTTTTGTTTGGTCTTTTTATGGGTAAAGAGTACAATCTCTTCAAAATGCAACACAAATGTTCATTTATTTTCTTTCGGCTTAGTCCCTTTATAATCAGCGGTTACCACAGCGGAATGAACCGCCAACTTATCCAGCTTATGTTTTACACTGCAGATGTCCTTACAGCAGGAATCCAGCACTGGGAAACACCCATACACTCTCACATTCACACATACACTACGGCCAATTTAATTTATTCAATTGACCTAAACCACATGTGTTTGGACTGTAGGGAAAACCGGAGCACCCGGAGAAAACCCACGCAAACAAAGGGAGAACATGCACACAGAACTCCACACAGAAATGCCCACTGACCCAGCCGGGGCTTAAAGCGACCTTTTTGCTGTGAAGCGACAGTGCTAACCACTGAGCCCGTTCCGCACAAATGTTTATTATTCAGTAAAAACATTAGTCTAAAAGTGTGAAATACATTTATGTGACCCTGGTCTTAATTTTTAAAAAAAATGTTTGGTTGGAATTGACAAAAATACATTGTTTAAGTCACAATGATCAGTTATATTTTATGCCAAAAATCAAGTAAAGATCACGTTCCACGAAGACTGTTAAAAATACATGAAAGTATATAAAAATACATATAAAATACAAGATAAAATAATTAATTTTTTTATTTAAAAATAAAAAAAAACTTAATTTCTAAAAAAAAATAATAAATTGCTAAATTTCCTTCTGTAAATATATACAAATTATTATTTTTTGATTATCAATGTGCATTGCTAAAAATGGGATTTATAGACTTTTAAGGGTGAATTTATCAAAATTATATTTTTTTAAATCCTCAGAATCCATATTTTCAAATAGTTTTATCTCTTCCAAATATTGTCTAATCCAGAGATGCCCAAAGTAGGGCCTGCAGGCCAAAGTTGACCCATGCTAACCTTTGATTTGGCCCGCCATCCCATCTGAGAAGAGAGGGAGAATGCTGGGTGGTTGGGGTGAATTCGTTTGATAGAGATCGACAATTCGAAATTAACGTAACCTTTAGTTATTTGTTTTATTACTAAGCTACAAAAAAGCCAACTGAAATTAATTGATTTAATTGTTGTAAATGAATCAGACTTTTAAAATGTAAATACTGTCACAATACTGTGACAGATAGAGGACAATTCATTGCGAGCAAATCAAGGTAATGGTTGGAGCAGCTCGACTAGTGTTTTTCACTTCAAACTCCATATGGGATTATGTTTTTACTGTAATAAGTTTATTAGTAAATGTTACAAATGATACTGCATTAGTTAATACACTGTAAAAAAAATTCAAAGATGATTTCTTGGTTTTACTACATTTTTTTTAAGTTAAGTGCTTGTAAGCAAAATTTATTTGGGCTGAATTTAAACAAACAAATTAAGTTGAACATTAACAAATTTCATTTGTTTGTTTGAATCCAACCTATATGAATTGTTTGCAACAATTTTACAGAAGTCATTTTTTTCAGTGTATGATTCAAAGCAACGTTTAATAGTTATTTTTAAATATTACTGAATTAATTAGGAATTACCCATGGCAAATTTAATATTTACAAGTTTGGTATATATATTTGACCCACAACCCTCAATCAATTTTGCTTTTTGATCCTTTATAGGAAAAAAGTTTGGGCACCCCGGTCTAACCCTAACAAACCATAAATCAACAAAAAAACTATTTAACAAATTACAAATACTCAAATTACAGAACTTGAGTAGTTTTTCTTTAGTTTTTCAGAAATTGTAATTTACTGTGTGGAGTTTGCATGTTCTCCCTGTGTTGGTGAATTGAATAATCTAAATTGTCTGAAGTGTATGTGTGTGAATGAGTGTGGATGGATGTTTCCCAGTACTGGGTTGCAGCTGTAAGGGTATCCGCTGTGTAAAACATATGCTGGCGCTTCATTATGCTGGGGCGACACCTGATGAATAAAGGGACCAAGACGAAGAAAAATGAATGAATGAAAGTCTCTATCCATCCATTATTTATCTACACACACAAACACACACACACACACACGCACACACACACACACACACACACACACACACACACACACACACACACACACACACACACACACACACAATGCTGTAATTGAGTAGATTTTTCTAAGAAATTGTAATTTACTAAGTAGTTTTATAAATGTGTACTTTTACTTTTCCTGGAGTACATTTTTACTGCAGTATCGATACTTTTACTCCACTACTTTCCGTCAACCTGCAGTCACTACTTTACAATTTCTTGTCTATGAGGATTAGACAAATCAATCCTGTGTTTCTGTCCAATCAAATCACACAGAGAAGGTAAATCGCATCATAATGAACTACCTCAAGACATGGTCGATTTATAATTGCAGCTAACTGTTTGGAAGCATAAAAAGTGTCCAAGAAGATGTCCAACATCTTTACACACATTGACCCAGAGACTGTGTAGATGCATGTCATTCATGAGAAGATTTACTGTAGGATGACTGAAATAGCCTTAAACACCCAGCAGGCACAAGACGTCAACATGACGTCAGATTGATGTTGTACCTCAACGTCAGGGGTACATTGTATTTTGTTTGGAAATTAAAATCAAGTTGACATCCGAACTCAACATCAAGCCGACGTCAATGTGCAACAGTCAACCTAAAATCAACCAAATATCAACATCTAATGATGTTACAGTTTGATGTTGTGTGGGTGTTACCACTATGGCGTCTATCAGATGATGGATTTTGGTTGTCATACCTGACAAATAAATGTTAGTATTTGATGTCAATATGACGTTGGTTTAAGATGTTGCCTTGACGTTTCTAACACAACCTAAAATCAACTAAATATCGACATCATCCGACATCGTTATTGGACATCAAAACAACATTGTCCTTAGACACTGGCTAGACATAGTCACCTGACATCGCAACCTAAATCTAGCCTAATATGAATGTTTTATGACGTTGTGTGCCTGCTGGGCAATCACTAAATGCACTACAGAATGTTACACACATCCACAAATTATATTTAAGTGCATCAGCTTTTACACCGAAATACTCACTACTTGCTACTCTTGAGTGCTTTTTTACTCATACTGTGAGTAATATTCACAACATATACTTTTACTCTACTTGCACTACAATTTTAGGCAATTAATGGTAATTTTACCTAAGTATGATTTTTCGGTACTCTTTCCACCACTGCTCAATAGATATACTGTATATACAGTAGATAAACTCAATTAACATGCAGTCATAGTCAGACAGACACTGTTTAGAAGCTTGAATCTAAACAGTGATGAGTTCTGTTCGTATGACTGTTCAAGTGTTTTTAATGCATGAAAAATAAGACAAAATTTATTCATCCGTAATCAGTAATCTGAAATGAAAAATCACAGAAATGATTAAACAAAAGTGTGTAAAATCAATAAATAATAACAATGTAAATGCAATGTTTCTACATTTTCACGTTTGCTGAATTGCCATATATTATTGATTTCATTATAAACATTTTAATATTGTAACAACCGTGTAAAATGCAAGATAACACACAACATTGTATTGTTGACAGACATGAAAAATGAGAGAAATGCATTCTGGGAGAAGGCCTATTCTGAGCTGCAGACCCACTGCCAAAGTTTGGGTCTTGTTTTTGAGGTTTGTGCTGAGATTACTGCTGTGATCTAATTTAATTTAGCTGGAAAACACTTTATAATATAGGTTTCAAACTTGATTTCTGGAGGGCCACGGCTCTGCACAGTTTTGCTCCAACTCTAATCAATCACTGCTGATCCAACTAATCAAGGCATTCAAGATTACTAGAGACTATTATGCCCTGTTTCCACTGACTGGTACTGTACGGTACGGGTCACCTTTATCAGGCTCGCGTTTCCACTGCCAAAAGTGTACCAATGGCTCACTCGAGGAAATCTCGCTCAAAGTAAAGATTAATGGGTCATTCACATATCATATGAGAAGCACTTCTCACAAAACAGATGCTTCATACACATAAACACTTGTGTATAAATGTTCATTACTAACCTTTCTATGAACATAATTTGATTATAACTGTAGATCAATGACAGTGCGAAATACTCTACTGCAACATCTACAATTATATAAAATAAATAAATAAAAGCAACATATATGAACACATACCGACCCTTACAGTCTCCGATATGTTACCAATTACAGAAAAACTCTACTCCGCATACATTTAGTCCTTATTTGGGTAAAAAAACAACACAAAATATAGCCCACAGTCAATGCAAACCTTTCATATGTGTCTTTAATCTTCACCAGCACATGCAACCTGTTGTTAGAAAGTAATTTTGTCATTTCGAGTTTATAATAGTCCAAAAAAGTGATGATAATAGTTAAACATGGCAGTTTGTTTGTGGTTTAGGTTGCTATCATTTGCAACCATATCAAAAATCATTTGCTCCTTTGTTTTTTCCGGCTTCTCTTTTGTTTTTTTGCGCTTCACTTTCGCGTTTTTCTGTATCTGAAAGGATCGGATGAAGCACTTCAATAATCACATGCACGTTATTATTATCAGCTCAAGAAGTTCGTTATTTCAACGAACGAGCTCTTTCCGTGAGCTCTTTTAGATGGCCTCGTAAAACAAAAATAGGACACGGCAGATTTTGTTTTTCTTGGCTTTGTGGTTGTTCATCAAGACAACTACAAAGTTTGGTTGAGCTTGGGTTATATGTATATGAGACAGTCCTCGTAGATGACGTAGTGGACCAGGCCCGCTATGTAGTTGACGATCGCCTACACCTCCCCCTACCCTAAACCCAACCATCACAGTAGCATGAGAGTTACCTTAGTGGGAGGTACAAGGTCCGCTACACCTCCCCCTACCCAAAACCCAATCATCACAGTAGCATGGGCTTTACCTTAGTGGGCGATACAAGGTCCGCTACGTAGTCGACGAATACCTACGTCAAGCTGCGGGCTGCAGCGAGGACATCTTGGAGACAGTCCTCGCTGCAGCCCGCAGCATGATGATGTTGTTGACCAGGTTTGCTACATAGTAGAAAATCGCCTACACATCCCCCTAACCTAAACCCAACCGTCACAGTAGCATGAGAGTTACCTTAGTGGGCGGTACAAGATCCGCTACGTAGTTGACGATCGCCTACGTCATCAAGCTGGGGGCTGCAGCGAGGACATCTTGTTTTGTTGTGCTAGGTACCCTTTGCAAAGGGTACCCAAAAAGTGGTATGGTACGGTTCATTTTTTGGTACCGTTTGACAGTGGAAACGGCCATAAAAGCGTACCATACCATACCACTCAGTGGAAATGGGCCATTAAGCAGGTGTGAGTTGGAAGTGGTTGAAGGTTGTTGAACTGTGCAGAGCTGTGGCCCTTCAGGAATTGAGTTTGAGACCATTGATTTTTAACTATTTTACATTTTCTATGCCCACAGGTAGTGGATTTCAAATGTGGAATGCGTGATATCACTGCATCTGATCATTTAATAGCAGAACTGTGCATTAAAGAAATTGAAACCTGCCAGAGGATATCAGATGGGCCAACTTTTATTGTAAGTGTCTCCAGCAGCTTCATTAAATTCGTAATATTTAGGTCATTAGGTTTGTTTCTAATCTGTAAGCATAAATGTAATGCTCTGTCTCTTTTTCAGGCTTTGCTCGGAAATCAGTACGGCCATCGCCTTGTCCCGCGCCTCATACCAGAGGCAGAGTTTGAGTTGCTGCTATCAAAACTTTCCAAAGATCCAGAGAGTTTAAAGCTCCTTAACCAATGGTTTTCCAAAGACAGTAACTCAGTCCCACCCACATATATCCTCCTGCCAATCACAGTGCACTACCCACATTACAATGAGAGAGATTCTGAGAACGGACAGTTGCGTGATAATGATGTCATATCCTGGAATCTAACAGAGTCACGGCTGCTGCAGGTTCTCCGCAGCGCAGCTCTGCAGGCTGAGAGAGATGGGGATTTCACTGCTGATAGCAAGCACACGTTTTTCAAATCTGGCAAGAGATTTTTTAAATGTTTCATGAATATGCAGAATAGGGCCTAAATCTTATTTCAAACCTGGTGAATTTTTGGAAGAATTATAGAGCATAGAGCAGGGGTGCCCAAACTTTTTCTTATGAAAAACCAAACTTGATTGAGGCTAGTGGGCCGAAGGTAAATATAGTTGTCATAGGTAATTTCCTAGTTTATTTAATAATGTTTAGAAATGACTAGAAAACATTGCTTTATATTAACTAATACAGCTTTTTTACATTTAATAATAAACTTATTACAATAAAATCAAAACAATCTCATGTATAACAGAATTACACTAGTTTTTGCCTTGATTTGCTCGCCAATGTCCTCTGCATAATCCTCTGTTTGTCAAGTGACAGTATTTTTAAAAAATCTGAATAATTTACAACATTTTATTGAAACCTTTAATTTCAATTAGCTTTTTTTGTAGCTCAGCAATAAAACAAACAAAAAAGGTTACATCAAATTAGAAATGACAATCTCTGTGTTAAAGGCATTCATCCCAACTCATACTCATACAACTTTTTTAATTTGATGACTGAACCCTCGAAGTGGGACCAACCAAAAACAGCAATTGCTGGATCAGGGGTGAGGTTACAAGAATAAGCCTTAGAGTAAAATTTCACTCGAAAACTCTAAAAGTTTTGGGCATGACCAAAAAAGATGTCGTAAGGAGCAGGGTGCACCCTTATAGATAGATATAGCTCAGAGTAAAGCCACTGCTCCCCACATCGAGAGAAGTCAGCTGAGGTGGCTCGGGCATCTGTTTGGGATGCCTCTTGGATGCCTACCTAGTGAGGTGTTCCAGGCATGACCCAGGACACACTGGAAGGACTATGTCTCTGGAGGGAAAGTCTGTCGTTCTTTCCCAAGACTGCCCCCGCGACCTGGTCCTGGAAAAGCAGATGAAAATTAATGAATGAATGAATTTATTATTCATTGTTTTTTTACAATAGTTTGTGTAACATTTTTTACTTCCATGTTTTTTGTGTGTTTTATAGTTTTAGAGTATGAGATGGAGCATGGCTTTCTCATGACTCAAAGGGATTCGTCAGCTGTGCTGTTTTTCCGCGAACTGCCTCGACTTAGTAAAAGAGACTGCAAGAAAAACTTTGCAAAGTTTCTGCTGGACGTCACAGCCGATGGTTTGCTGGACACACAAGCCCGGGAGCTCTTGACTGACCTAAAGCAACGCATCTGCAACACCGGTCGCCTCCAACCACTCTGTATGGAGCTCAGCAAAGGAGCCATGGACCCAAGCCGAAAAGAACACAAGGAATATCTGGGAAAGCTGTGTGAACAGGTAACATCTCAATTGAAGGAACTGATTAGCAGAAATGCTCTACAAACCTCAGGAACTTCAGTAGATCCAGTATGGTCCTGGTTAAAACAGGAGATCTTTCATCATGCCAAGTTGAGTGAGAAGAAGTGTGCTGTGTTTAAAGGGAGAGACGACATTCTGGGAAAGATCTCAATCACCATGTGGGAATCCAATGATGTTTCCCATGGACCTCTTCTAATACATGGACCTCCAGGAGTTGGTAAAACGGCTCTGCTTTGCAAACTGGCCAAGGAAATGCAAGCAGTTGTTGACAGTCGAGGAGTTGTTTTGCTGAGGTTGCTGGGAACATCTCTACTCAGTTCAGATGTTGATTCTGTTCTTCGAGGTGTTTGTCTTCAAGTGTGTGGAGCTTTAGGGTTGCAGTCCCCATACTCACATATTGCCTACACCCATGAAGGGCTAGTTCGATTTTTCCATTCCATGCTGGAAGACGTATCGAAACAAGGAGACACTCTACTACTCATTCTAGACTCATTGGAGCAGCTGTTAGAGACAAACAAGCTTCATAAACTAGACTGGATACCTAAAATAATTCCACCCAATGTGCAAATCGTATTCTCAACTTCTGATGAGTGCTTGGAGAAGTGTAAATCTTTGGTTTCAGCTGAAGAAAACATCTTTAAAATGGAACTTCTCACAGAAGATCAAGGGAGAGACGTCATCGATGCCTATATGAGTGCAGCTGAACGCAAGCTGACGGCAGAACAGTTAGACACAATCTTACACTGCTTTAAGCAAAGTGGAAACCCTTTGCATCTAAAACTAATGCTAGATGCTGCCAAACTGTGGTCCTCCTACACCCCCATGTCTAGTGTTCACCTGGGCAAGTCGGCGGAGGAAGTGATGACACAGTTTGTAGAGTCACTGGAGATGAATCATGGGAAGAAGCTAGTCAGTCATGCTCTGAGCTTCATCCTGCTATCAAGGTGTGTCATTTTTTCTCATGTTATTTTAATCAGTCACTGTCTGGGCCAAATGCGACATGGTGGCTCAGTGGTTAGCACTGTCGCCTCACAGCAAGAAGGTTACTGGTTTAAGTCCCAGCTGGGTTAGTTGGCATTTCTGTGTGGAGTGTTCTCTTTGCAGGGGTTTTCTCCGGGTACTCTGGTTTCCACCACAGTCCAAAGACATGCGCTATAGGTGGATTGAATAAACTAAATTGGCCATAGTGAATGAGTGTGTATGGATGTTTCCCAGTACTGGGTTGCAGCTGGAAGGGCAGCCGCTGTGTAAAACATATGCTGGATAAGTTGGTGGCATTTGGCTGTGGCAACCCCTGATGAATAAAGGTGAATTAATGAATGAACGTCTGGGCCAATAGCCTAGTGGTTAGTGTGCTGACACATAGTGCCAATGCACTTCAGGCGTTTCAAGCTTGAATCCCGGACCTTTAATGATCATATTCTCTTCTCTCTCTCCCACTTAACTTACTGTTTAGCTATTGTCCTGTTAATAATGTCAAAAAATGAATCTTTAAATCTAATCATTTACTTTTCACATTTGAAACAGATATGGACTTTCAGAGGCAGAGTTACAGGATGTCCTATCATTAGATAATGATGTTCTGGCTGAGATCTATAAATGCTGGCTTCCTCCGAGCCATACGCTCCTGCGCTTCCCACGCTTTCATTGGTCAAGACTCAGGCATGACCTGAGTGCTCATCTGACGGAGAGATGGGAAGGTGGCATTCTTTTGCTGGGTTTCGCTCACAGGTAAAATTGGCTTCAACCTTTCTGTTTGCTAGAAGACTTTCTCACCCTGTTATTTTATTTTTTGGATTCTGGTTTTGTCTTACTTGCTTTCTGGAACTCTTTCTCACTAGAGTGGGCAATTTCTTTCTCCGTCTCAAGTCCACCGACATACATGGCAAGTTAACTGGACAAATTGGTAACAACAGGAAAGCCGTCCATACGGAGGTTAGCGGTCAGCTGGTAAGCGCAAAAAGGAATGTAATCATATCGTCCCTTGTAATCAACGCTATGTAATCATAGCTTTCGTTGATAAAGTCAACGACATAATTCACCATCTCCAGAAATGTATATAGGGCTACGTTTTGCATCTATGAGGCAAATTCACCAATCCTAACAAGCTGAAATTTGACGCATGTCAATGTTGCGTTTTAACATATCTGATATCTGTCTCTGGGTTGTTGACATGTCATTGCATTTTCACTGTCACAACATTTCAACATTCAACATTTCTTTATCTTCCATGGACCTCTTGTTATAAAAACAGCTGTGTTGTTATATTCTTTTACATTTTTGAGCCAAATCTCAGCACAGGCTCTTTCTGAAATGTAGCCCTATATACATTTCTGAAGATAGTGAAGTACGTATGGCTGCATTTCTTCTTTAAATTGAACACTACGGGGTGGTATGTCACCATTTCTTTTTGAGCTTACCAGCTGATCACTTACCGCCATATGCATGGCTTTCTCGTGGTTACGTTTGTCCAGTAGCTCGCCATGTACGTCGGCGGACTTGAGATGCAGAGAGGAGTTGACCACAACGATGAGATTTGAGTCGGATAAAGAACAGTTCCAGAAAGCAGGTAAGACACAAACAAAAAGCAAAAAATAACAAAGATGTAAATAACAGGGTGAGAATTTGGAACATCTGAAAATGTGGTAAAAATCAGGCGAGGGCTTTTCTTTTTCTGAATTGCTTTTGAAAACTATCGGTTTGGTTTAGGGAAGTGGGTGGCCGGGTCAATCTATGCTTTTGAAAACACTATTGATTGGGTTTAGGGAAGTAGAAGGGTGGGTTAGTCGATCTGTCAGTCAGTCAGCCGTTCAGTCAGTAGTCGACAGCTGCCTCTGGTGGATTTACATGAGAACAGCAGGACGAATGGCACTCGCGAGAGAAATATGAGATCTGAAAGAGCATAAACAGCGGCCTCTGGGATTTGCAAAAACAAATACTGCACAAAAATAGCTAAATATGTTTAATTAATTTGCGGATACTGAATGCTTAGAATGAAATGTAAAAGTGTAAGTTCACATACCCTGCCGTACAGGTGCAGTTTGCTGTCAGAATGCAGTTGTTTTGCTTGTTGATGATTACCCAGGTCTTGTAAAGTTCTGTCTGCTTGTCTTGTTATTGGCTAGGCAGAACCTTAGTTTTTAGCACTACAAAGTTTTGTATCTGGTAATCATGGAGCATTATTTCTTGCACAAGACCACATAGAATGAAATTGTAGGTGTCCAAAGACTTGTAGGCCTTTAACTTCTCTCTTGTAAAATCATTTGGAGCTTCAACAACATAGTTGTGTAGGACGGGCTGGATGCTTGGCCGTTTCGTCATATCCAAAATCCATTGGGAGGGTGCTATCGCAAATAGACCTGTCAGACAAACGCAGCTCACTTTAACGTTAATTTTGCTGAATAACTGTGCTTATCACTGGGTGACGAGCTGTTATAATATGCTGAAAGCATTATGTAAATTATAAATATATTATATGTAATCAATATAACTAATCTCTAATACAACAACAAACTCTGTACCGTATCAGATGTCATTCGCTTGCTATAAATGCTAGCCCTCCCGGTTTTTTTCTGCAACCTTAATGCACGCGCTTCCTGAATATTTACAAACCCGTAATTCACCTATATGGATTACTGCTGAACAAACTACAGGATGTAAATTGCCAGTGGAGACAACACTACTGACAATCAACCAGAAAAACGTAAAAAGAAGGTGCGAATGAAGGTGAGCTGTATTTTTATAGTCCTGTAATTAGCATCTGTGTCTGTGGGAGTGTCCAGATTATTGTCAGCTGTTGCAGGAGTTGATGAGCACAGGGGGTTTTGGAGTGTATAGAAAACCCAGCTGGCAATTTCAGCAAACTAAAGGAACTAAATCGCCAGTAGAGACAACCCCACTGGCAATCATAACAATGATCATTACATGAATAAATTGTTTTTAAAAACTAACTAATACAAAAATATAATTAAAAACTAATTAACTAATAAAAATTGCTTTCAAGAAATATTGCTATCACAATTCTCAACAGCAATTGCATATTTTCCCATTATCATGCATCTCTACATCATATAACTATATAACTTTTTCTCATATACTGTAAAAGATATGGACGTAGTATCTGTGACGTCACCCATAGGTTTCTGAAGAACACAAAAGATGCTTCAAGTAGGCGTTGCCATTTTGTTTGCGTGTCATCGCACCAACCTGGGGATACCAAACAAAGGCAAAGAGGCGGAGCATGAGCAGAGCTACAGACGGCTGCTAGCATTTTGCTTAGATAGGCTTTTCTTTGGGAGAAACACTTAATCCTTCATTACCTGCAACTCGTTTGTGTTCTGACCACATGCGCCTGGTTGTACACTTTATCAATAAAGTGTTTAGACTTTTAAAAACACTGTTGTAATACATTGAGCCACTAGGCATTGTTCTTAGGACGTTTTCTACAGGAGGAAAACACAAATTACTTCCAAACACTTAAAATTTAGTCTGTGTTAGTAAATGCAAGACTATTTATGAAATCCAGGAATAACACTGAATGACAACGTTTCAGGTGACTGTTTTATGGCCTACAGCTAATCAGTCTGTCAAATTATGATGTGCATTCAAGTTCTAAAGAAAAACATAAATGATAAATAAAACAAATACATTTATAGAAATGGTATAGAAGTATATAATTTCACTCATAATTTCAAAAAGAAACTGACTGTGTAAAGCCACATAAAACAAAACCAAAAAATAAGATGTATATGCTGAGCTCAGCAGCTAATCAGCCGGAATCAGCTGAGGTGAAGTGACGGTGACAGCGAGACCTAGCTGGCACTCAAGTGGCCACGCCCTTAATTATGTAGACTTAATATAACTTAAAATAAACGAAATGGATGAGTTATAAAAAAAATCGCCCCCTCACAGTTGTCATGAGGGGTAATATTAGCTATATGAACCAAAATCGTTCTTTATACCAGGCTGTTAACACCTTTTACTCTGCTGTAAAGTTGGCCATTTAACAGTGGGCTCATTAGAAATCTGCTCTATTATGGAGCCAGGACTAGAGGAATTTCGATGAATTGCAGTTTCAGTTACTTCCATATTAGCTTCATGAGGGAGAGCAGGAGGTTGCCGCTTTGTTTTAACGTCAAAAATGGCATTTTCTAAAAGAAGCATTTTACTGCCTAGATATGCTTAGACTGCTTAGATATGACAATGAAATGACAACTTCTGGTCTGCTAGTCACTATTCCATCATGGTCCTCATCTCCACCTTTACTTCTCCTAGGCAGTTTACAGAACTGGTAAGGAGGAGATATTTGTCACGTGATATGAAAGCTGACATGCACACAATCCTCGCTGAGTATTTCTCCGGACAGTGGGGTAAGGGGCAGCTCAGACCCATCCTTCTCCCCACACTGAGCGCATTTCTCAATGCTGACAGAAAGGTATTGCTATAGGCCATGAAATTAGCTTTATGTTACATATATGTTTACTTGTAAAGTAACTAAAATATTTTTTTGTATAAAATCAAGGTATCACCCCAGCCCTTGTGGTTCTCTGGAGAACTTGCCAATTTACGTAAGATTCATGAACTTCCCTATCACCTTGCTCACGCAGGAAAATGGGACGAGCTACGGCAATCAGTGCTTGGTGAGTTTTGGAAAGTAACAGATACATTTTTCAGGGTGGTGGAGGAAAACAGCTGTTTAACGTACTTAAAGTGTCATGAACAGTGGGGGAAAGAGTACTGAAAAATCATACTTAGGTAAAAGTACCATTACTTGCCTAAAAATGTAGTGTAGATAGAGTAAAAATATCTGATGGGAATATAACCCAGATGTATTCCAGCACCCTGAGCTGCCTTGGTGGAATGGTATATATAAATGTAAGGAATTATTATTATTAACACAGCATATTTCTTTTCAGTCATGAATGCTAAATCAACGTATGTGACCATGGCTCAAAATGCAACCTTCGTAGGGGCAGCATATGTGTTGTGACTGAGTCACAATTCGAATATGCTTAAAGAGCCCATATTATACATGAAATAGGGTCATATTTAGGTTGTAAGGGTCTCCAACAACAGTCTAATATGCATGCAAGGTCATAAAACACTTTGATGGTCTTATAACCTGCATTTATTTTTACCTAATTATCCCAACGACTCCCATATGAATCGTTCAGCGATTCATTTGTTCCCAACCCCCTCCTCAGCGCGAAGCTAATCTGCGCTGATTGGACCGATGACAGCCTGCTGCGATTGGTCGACAGTGACAGGCTTCAGCACGAGACAGAGTGAAATGCCCAGCTGGTAATCAACTATATAAAAGTAGTCACAGTGCACACGCGCTTCATAGTGTAAGGCTTTTTTCACACACACACACAACCCTCCTCAGAAGAACTGGGGAGATCGACGCGAGTCTCTCTCTCTCTCTCTCTCTCTCTCTCTCTCTCTCCCTCTCCCTCTCCCTCTCTCTCTCTCACACACACACACAACGCTCCTCAGAAGAACTAGGGAAAGCGACGCGAGTCTCTCTCTCTCTCTCTCTCTCTCTCTCTCTCTCTCTCTCTCTCTCTCACACACACACACACAACGCTCCTCAGAAAAACTAGGGAAAGCGACGCGAGTCTCTCTCTCTCTCTCTCTCTCACACACACACACACAACGCTCCTCAGAAGAACTAGGGAAAGCGACGCGAGTCTCTCTCTCTCTCTCTCTCTCTCTCTCTCTCTCTCTCTCTCACACACACACACACACACACAACGCTCCTCAGAAGAACTAGGGAAAGTGACACAAGTCTCCTGTCTCCTAGCTTACGATCGATCGCCATAGCAACGACAAACGGCAGTGGAACGCGAGCTCACAAAAGCCTTTAACCTTAAATCCGTAAACAAAGCGGCACGCGTCGCGTTTTTAACGTGGCTTACATGTGATAAGAGAATATAAAGAGTAACCGCGTGTACTGTACCAGGTTAACAACTCATCTTTGGGTAGAGACTGTCAATATTATCCATCTGAGCACAGCGTGACTTCATTGACCGGCGGCGTCTGTGTGTGTGTGTCTAGTGTTTTTTCTGTGTTAGTGGGCGGGGCCGCAGGTTTCAAATCTCCCTGGTTTGCGCGCGTAACTACTGGCGAGGCTTGTGTTTCGTGGCTGCGTCATCGCGAAACACCTAATGACTCGTTATCAAGGCGACTCGTTTGAAGCACTATGAGTCGACTCTTTTATAGATGAATCAATAGTTTTAAACACTGTACACTTACAGATTTAAGCCTTAGCTGGATATTTCACTTCACTTAGAGCTGTGTTACACACTACATGGAAGGGCATTTTCAAAAACCCATAATATGGGCTCTTTAATTTATTTTCAAGATCTGAGGTAAACTGTCTGCTGCTGCTTTCAGTAGTATGGCAATAAATGTCACATAAATGGTATTCGAACTCACATTGGTAGCATTAACACTGAATAAAGCACATAATCAGCACCTGAGGTGATCATTGTCATAGTAGTTTTATGCTGTTGTTCCACCGTGAGAAATAGATAGTTTCCAGAGTTCAACAGATTTTTTCTACTGGTCCGATCAGGCCAATCAGGTTCTGATTTTTACTTTACCTGAAAAAAAGTTCACCCTCCCACTCCCGTTATAAGCTATTTCTTAGCCACATTTTTTAAATAGTGTGAAAAATAATGTCTGTGAATCTAGAATTTGAATATTTTAAAAATGTCAATTGTATAATGAGCTAATTTCAGTGTTATGCAAACAAAAAGAGCAGTATGAAAATGTGCAGATACTTTATTGCAGTTCTAAATTATTTAACAAAAGGTGGCTGACTGTGCAAAACATCATTTAATTTTTTTGTCATGTTGTAAATGTCTGCTTCCAAGACGTTAGAAACATATGCTTTCTTTTTTTTAGCCTCATAATTTGATGTTGCCATCATGTTGCCGCCTCCTTGCTGTACAAGTTGTTACCTCCGCGTCGCCCTCTTTAAAAACAGCCCATCAGTAAAACTGTCTTCCATTTTGGAATTCTCAAAGATGTTCAGTTAAAAAATGTTCCTAACAAACATAGACAGCAGATCTTTGTTATGTAATTGACTGATTTCACACGGCCGCCATTTTAAACAGCGAAATCGAGGCTGCGGTGGGGAGAAACCCGGAAGTATCGCCTGAGTCACACAGAAATGTTGTGTACCTGGCTGTATATCTTATCAGCGAAGAGAAAGTGACACAAATTTATCATCTCAATACCTTCCGAGTGACCCGAAGGTCTGTTCTGAATGGATAGTGAAAATAAAAAGGCATATCAGACCTCATTTTCAGCTAAGTTAAGGGAAATGACACTAGTTAGCTAACGTTTTCTTTCCCA
The DNA here is from genome assembly GCF_903798145.1 of Danio aesculapii. NCBI lineage: Eukaryota > Metazoa > Chordata > Actinopteri > Cypriniformes > Danionidae > Danio > Danio aesculapii. The sequence continues at coordinate 10,954,948 of NC_079445.1, forward strand.
AAACACGTTTTAGATGCCATTTATCAAATCTCAAGTTAATAGACTGATTCTTTCACTATATTAGACTTGTCACAATACAAAATTTCGGTACTGAAATGTAAAAAAAACAGTGGCGCTTAAATGTTAGCGGGAAATGGACATTTTTAAAATCTCAGTACAGGGACAAGACTGTTACAGACAACAAGAGAGTGTGCTACAGAGGACTGCATTGTTTTATTGCTCACCGGGTTACATAGGTTGAAGCAGGAAAGCCTCCCCATGGTGTTTACCTGGTGCCATGAACTGAAACCTAGGAGGACACTTAAGCGTATTACTCTTAAAGAGATTGTAATGTTGTTTGATGCCTAATATGCTTTTTAATTGTATAAATTAAATTGAACTGAATGATGTTAAAGTGATGTTTACACCATATCTGCATTTTGAAATCATGGCAATAGCTGGAGGTTTGTAGTCCACAGCACACTGTTGCAATGTTTACAGTGCTTATCCTACACTTTCGGGTTTCTTCCAACCGTAGCCTCGATTTTGTGTTTTAAAATGGCGGCCGCGTGAAATAAGCATATTACAAAACAGACACAACCAATGTCTCTGTAGGCATCTCCCAAGTAACAATATGGCAACCCTTGGTAATCTCATTTCCACTTACAGTAATTTTCACATTGACAACTGTCTATATTAATGTTTAATTTAATGTTTAACATTAATGTTTAATGATTTCATAAGGAAATAAATGAAACATAAACACATAAACGTGCATGTGTTCTCACAGGGAGTCTGGACTGGTTGTGCTGTAAAACCCTGCAGTGTGGTGTGAGCTGTGTTATTCAGGACCTGACACTTTGCACCGACCTCACCGACTGCCCTGAGATACAGTTGCTGAAAGAGACGTTTCTGCTTCTTAAACCCTCGCTGGATTTTAGCGACGGCCGCGTGGGTAAGCATTGAACATTAGGGCAACTATTGGCTGCATAATATCCGTGCAAAATGAAATATACTGTATACTTTTTGTTCTATTTACTAACATTACATCTTAAAATGTCTTCAGATGTCGATTGGTTGTTTCTGCATGATTAACTACACAATGCATTTAAGAAAAATGCTAATTGAACAAATGGTATTATTACTGTAATTTAAATGCATTTTTACTGTTAGTTAAAGTGTAAAAATATAAATTATAAATGATTTATTTGTCAGGTTATTTATGTTTTTTTTTATTGCTTCCTTTTTCTTTCTCTTTTCCAATTCATTCATTCATTCATTCATTCATTCATTCATTCATTCAATCATTTTCTTTTCGGCTTAGTCCCTTTATTAATCCAGCATATGTTTCAGGCAGCGCATGCCCTTCCAGCTGCAACCCATCACTGGGAAACATCCATACACTCTCATTCACACACATACACTAGGACGATTTAGCCTACCCAATTCACCTATACCACATGTTTTTGGACTTGTGGGGGAAACCAGAGCACCCAGAGGAAACCCACGCGATCCCGTGCTAACCACTGAACCCTCTTTTCAAATTCTTCCTTAATAATTTAGGGATTTACATATAACATTTACTGATATTTTCTGTCAAAAAACAGATATTTACTCTCAAAACAAATCTTCCACTTCAAACAATATTGCCAAAAATGTCAAATCTGCCACAATTTTACAAGTTTGTTTCCCCCTTGACTAATTCTTCCTCTCTTTTTCTGATAGATCCCTCGCTGTTAGTGACAGAGATCTTTGCCAGGCTGCAGGGTCTTGCTGATCATTACCCCTCCATGATTGGTCAGCTGTGTTCTCAATGCGTGGACTGGTTTGATTCCTATTCTGACCCATTGCTTGTGCCCAAATGTAGCTTCTTTGAAGCCCCTGGGGGCCCACTAAAGAGCACCCTCAGAGGATTCACTAAAGGTGACACTCAGTTGAATCTTGGTTTTGTACATTTATATATGTATTTATTTATTCATTATGTTATGTTATTATGTTATTATTTTATTATTATTATTATTATTATTATTATTATTATTTTGTTTTTGTAAAAAGAAACTTTTCAACCATGTTTTTTTCTAATCTGCTTTGTATCATAAAATATTAATGTAGTAAACTAGATAGTAAAGTTTGAGGACAAACTCTATGGTGGCTTGAGAAAGCCTAGCCTGAAAGTTTGAAGTAGCTTTAACATCTTAATTAACTGAAGTAGTCTTTAAGAAGTTTGAAACAGTTGGTATAGATTGATAACTACATATAGGTTAGCACGTTTGTTGTATGGATTGCCATGTTTCTTGCTAGGCGGTTGATAGGGTGTTCTGAGCGGTTGCTATGGTGTTGTTAGGCAGTTGCTAGGGTGTTCAAGATGGTTGCTAAGGTGTTGTTAGGTGGTTGCTATGATGTTCTGAGTGATTGCTTGGTGGTTGCTAAGGCGTTGCTAGGCAGATAAAAGGGTGTTCCAGGTTGTTGCTAAGGTATTGCTCAGTGGTTGCTAGGATTTTCTGAGTGGTTGCTAAGGCATTGCTTGCTATGCGGTTGCTAGTGTGTTCTGAGTGGTTGTTAGGTGGTTGCTTGATAGTTGCTAAGGTGTTCTAGGTCATTGCTAAGGTGTTGGTATGGTGGTATGAGTAGTCGCTTGGCAGCTGTTAAGGTGTTGCTAGGCGGTTGCTAGGGTGTTCTGAGTGGTTGCTTAGGCGTTGCTAGGTGGTCGCTATTGTGTTGTGAGTGATCGCTAGGCTGTTGCTAAGGCATTGTTAGGATGTTCTGTGTGGTTGCTAAGCCATTGCTAGGCAGTTGCTAGGGTGTTCTAAGTGGTTACTAAGGTGTTGCTAGGCAGTTGCTAACATAAGTTAGCACTGTTGTCATTTGAAGTATTATGGTTCTAGTATGAATTAGCATGTTTCTAACATGAATTAGCATGTTTCTAACATGAAATAGCATGATTCTAGCATGAATTAGCTTGCAACTAGCATGATTCTAGCATGAATTGGCATATTGTTAACATGATTCTAGCATTAATTACCATGATTCTAGCATGAATTAGCATGTTACTATCATGATTTTAACATGAATTAGCATGTAACTAGTATGAATCTAGCTGTCATGATTTTAGCATGAATTAGCATGTAACTAGCTTGAGTCTAGCATGAATTAACAAGTTACTAACATGTTTCTAGCATGAATTGGCATGTTTTTGACATGATTCTAGTATGAATTAGCATGTAACTAGCATTATTATAGCATGAGTTAGCATGTTACTAACATGATTCTAGCTTGAATTAGCATGTTGTTGCCATGATTCTAGCATGAATAAGCATGTAACTAACATTATTCTAGCATGAATTAGCATGATTCTAACCAGAATTAGCATGTTACTAGCATGATTCTATCATGAATTAGCAAATTGTTAACATGATTCTAACATGAATTAGCATGTTGTTGGCATGATTCTAGCATGAATTAGCATGTAACTAGCATTATTCTAACATGAATCAGCTCGTTACTAGCATGATTCTAGCATGAATTAGCATGTTACTAGCATGTTATTAGCATGATTATAACTCGAATTGGCATGTTACTTACAGCATGAATTAGCATGTTGTCAGCATGATTTTGACAAGAATTAGCGTGTTATTAGCATGATTTTAACACAAATTAGCATGTTATTAGCATGATTCTAACTCGAGTTAACATGTTACTAATTCTAGCATGAGTTTGCATGTTGTTAGCATGATTCTAGCATGAATTGACATGTTACTAGCATGAATCTTATGATCAGTGCACCAAGTGGCTGTATTATCATCAATAGGCTACTTTAGCATAAAAGTTTGTAACATAAAATTGTAAGAAACGATACTGTACCTATGAAATGTTCTGCCTTTGTGCTTTGTTTTCTTTGTTTGCTCGCTACTACATGTACACAGTGCTAAAGTCCAGCCTCTTTTGGCTTTAGTCTTGACTAGTGTGGTTGAATGACATTTGTCCTTGGAGCACTGTACAAATATGGCGGCGATATTGATGCTTATCAGGGTCTGTATACGATATCTAGTGTATATATATATTTATGGCATGATTCTAGCAATAATTAGCATATAACTAGCATGATTCTAGCATGAATTAGCATGCTAATGTAATAAATAAATAATACATGTATAAATTATTACATTTATATATTTATATATTCTTTATGTTATTATTATTATTTTGTTTTTTGTAAACAGAAGCTCTTCAAACATGCTTTTGCAAACCTGCTTAGCGTCATAAAATAACAAATAGTAATGTAATTAATAAATATAATATAATAAAAATACATATGTAAATAAAAACACATATATATATATATATATATATATATATATATATATATATATATATATATATATTTATATATATATATATATATATATATATATATATATATATATATATATATATATATATATATATATATATATATATATATTTATTCATTATGTTATTATTTTATTATTGTTATTTTGTTTTTGTGAAAAAATCTCTTCAAACATGCTTTCGCAAATCTGCTCAGTGTCATAAAATGATAAATAATTATATAATAAACAAATAAATAAATATACATACAAAAAATACATTAAATAAAATAATCTAATCTGCTTAATGTCAATTTGTAGCAATATGTGTTTGTTTTTTCTTGCTGATTGTAGGGGTGAAGGCTGTTGTTCTGTGCTCAAAGAGGAAGCTGTTAGTAGCAGGTTCAGAGGACGGACTGATCATAGTCTGGAGTCTAAACAATCTGCAGCCTCTTCACACTCTTTCTGGACATAAAGGTACTGTTGAAACCAAGGGTGACGCAGCTCAGAGAAAAGTTGCGCACACAATTCTCACAATTCGATTTCTGATCTACCTTTTCTGGCGAAGGTTCTTGAGCGGGTGGTCGTGGGGCAACTGCAATAACACCTGCAAGCAAACTCTTTGTTTAATGCATTTCAGTCGGGTTTTAGATCAGGACATAGCAGGGAAACTGCTTTAGTTAATGTCGTTAATGACCTTCTCTTGATTGCTAATTCGGGGGCTTGTGGTATTTTAGTGCTTTTAGACTTAACCGCTGCTTTTGATACAATTTCTTATAGCATACTTTTGGACAGACTTCACAACTGGGTTGGTGTGGATGGGATTGTGCTGAACTGGTTTAAATCCTATCTTTCTGGACGTTCACAGTTTATCTATGTAGGGGGGTCACAGATCGCCTACTGTTCCTTATGTCATGGTGTCCCCCAATGGTCAGTACTTGGTCCACTTCTCTTTAGTATTATATGTTGCCTCTTGGTCAAATCCTGCAAAAAATTTGGGATAAGATATCATTGTTATGTCGTTGAAACACAGATCTATATTAACACTTCTCCCAATTCATCAGCATCAATGTCATCGCTTAACGCTTGCTTAATTGAAATTAAAGCTTGAATAGTTAAAAACAAAGATTTTATTGGTTGGCACTCCTTCTAACATCAAGACAAGAGGTGTAGTGAACTTGAGTTAACAGTTGATGGGTCTGTCTCCACACCATCTCCCCAGGTGCATAATCTTGGTGTTCTCCTGGACTCTCAGCTTAGTCTGAAGCCTCATTTTGAACATGTAACTAAAACAGACTTTTATCATCATCTTCCCGCTTACGTCCTTTCCTCTCGAGGCCTGATGCTGAAAGACTTGTCTATGCTTTTATCACGTCTCGCTTAGATTTTTGCAATTCTCTGTTCGAAGGGTTACCAGCTAATTCTCTCAAGATTTTACAATACATCCAACATTCTGCTGCGCGTTTGTTGACACATACATCATCTCGGTCTCACATCACTCCTGTACTCCAACAGCTTCACTAGCTGCCCGTTAAGTCTCGTATTGATTTTAAGACATTGATTTTAACATAAAAAGCGGTTCATGGTTCAGCTCCAGGTTACATTTGTGACTTGATATTCATTTCCTCTGCCTCTCGCTGTCTACGATCTGCCTCGGGTCCTGCGCTGTTTCAGCCTCGCTGAAAACTCAGCACAATGGGAGGTAGGGCGTTCTCTTTCCGTGCACCCAAACTGTGGAATGCTCTTCCCACTAACATTAGGAATGCTGGTTCCTTGGACTGTTTTAGGAAGGTTTTAGGATCTTTTTAGGACTGTTTTTAATTTGTGATAGCTCTTTTATTCTTGCTTTATTTTTTATTGTTTTACTGTGCTTTGTTGTTTTTACTTTTTTGTAAGCGCTTTGGGTCTTAGAAAAGCACGTTAAAATAAATTTTATTATTGTTATTACTTTCTCTGTCTTAATTCGAAACAAAATCTATACCGAAAGTGTGGAGTCCTACTCTGTCCATCCTACTTTTTTTTAAATTAAATCATTAATTATTGGTCACACTTTGTTTTGATGGTCCGTTTGTTGAATTTAAGTTACATTGCAACGAATTCTCATTAGGTCATAAGTAGTCTGTTAGGTTGGGGTTAGAGTTAGTGTTAGTGTAAGTTGACATGTACTTGCAAAGTTTCTTTTAGTCAGTTAAAAGTCTGTTGAAGGAGCAGTATCAACAGATATTAAGCAGACAGTCTACTAATGCTCAAACGGACCATCAAAATGAAGTGTTACCTAATTATTTATTAATTAAATGAAGTATTCTTTGCAAAATGTTATTTTTTATTGTTTTTTAAAAGATTGGAATAAAATAGTACTGGTGTAAGTTCAGAAAATCTTTTAATATTATTTGTCTACAAAATATATATATTTTTGAAATATTGTCAACACAGGCTCATTCTGAAAACGTAGCCCTACAGACGTTTCTGGAGACTGTGAATTACATAGCCAGAAGCACATTCGGCCGCATTTCATTTTTTTTTAACGAATGCTACAGGGCGGTGTGACGCCAATCCTTTTTGCGCTTACCAGCTGGCCGCTAACCTGGACGGCATTTCGGCTGCAAGTTTGTCCTGTTAGTGCGGGTAGAGAGGATTTGACCACGACAATGGGGTTCGATTCCGGTGAAGAACAGTTCCAGAAAGCAGGTAGGACAATGTTCTGTCTTCTTCTTTTAGCAGCAATAATGACGACTGTTATATATCAATTTAAGTCACAACAGACAAAAACAGAATCCAAAAAATTTAATAGACAAGTAAATAGCAGGGTGAGAATGTGGTAAAATCTGAAAACATGGTACGAGGGCTTTTCTCGTTTTGGATTGCTTTTGAAACGTATTGGTTGGGTTTAGGGAAGTGGGTGTGCGGGTCAATCGATAAAATTGGTTGGGTTTACGGAAGGGGGAGGGTGGGTCAGTCGATCGTTCAGTCAGTCAGTCAACAGCGGCGTCTGATGGGTTTACGTGAGAACAGCAGGCACGAATGGGACTCGCGAGGGAAATTTGAGATCTCATAAAGTGTACACAGTGACCTCTTGCGTATTCGCGAAAATGTGCTGCCGGGATGTATTTCGCGGTCTCCAGAAACGTCTGTAGAGGTACATTGTCAGAATGAGCCTGGGTTGAATATTGTGTAGCCTTGCACATTCTATATGTGATTATAGGATTGTGGGAACATTTATGAATCGCCAAAATAAAACTTTAATCTGTAAATAAAATAAAAACTGTAAACTAAAACCGTTATTTAAACAGTTTGTTTGTGTATTCATGAACTTTTTTTTCATGAAAATATTAACTCACTCTATACCTAATTTTGACATTCTCTGCCTCCTAAATCTTACATTCAGCTTCAGTTATCATCAAATAATTAAGTGTAATTTTCATCTTTTTGTGCGTAAGTTAAATAGACATTTGCATAAAACATATTTTTAGGTAACACTTTATTTTGATGGTCCATTTGAGTATTGGAAGACTGTCTCCTTAATAGCTGTTGATACTGCTCCTTCAACAGACATTGAACTGACTATAAGAAACTTAGCAAGTACATGTCAACTTACACTACCCTTAGGGCATACTCACACGTTTTTTAATTCTTCACTTTCGCCAATTGGTGAAGTTATTTGTGAAGCAGCTGTCGCCACTGGTTTGCATGGTTCGGGATCTGTAAAGCTGCGATGGATCGATGGATTTGCTCTTCAGTGTTTGGACTCTCAGTAGTGATTATTAAACCACACTGAACTGAGCTAAACTGAACTGAACTTAAACTCTGAAAACTGAACTACACTGTTTCAATTTACCATGATCTTTTATGTGAAGCTGCTTTGACACAATCTACATTGTAAAAGCGCTATACAAATAAAGGTGAATTGAATTGAATTGAATTGAATTGAATTGAATTGCTTTGTTCGGCCCTCCCGTCTCCTCCGACGGCCCACACTCTCACTACACTTGGGCCTGAGCACGCTTAAGTCATCGATGATGCGCTGTTCAGTAAGAAGCACTATCGCTGAGCACAGTGGAGATTTCTTTAGTTATATTGTTTTAGTCGTTTGGGATGCACAGACACAGTCAAATAATTCGCTGAACAAATCAACCAATTTAGAAGCTCACAAACAATCATAAAGTCCTCGTGCTGCAGGAATTGCTGAAGGTGCAGCTGTCGTGCAGTGATGGGTTTGCAGTGAGTTAGAGCACTCACACTTCTCAAACGATCCGGGAAACGGGCCTGGGCACGGTTCAGATAGCATAGTGTGAGTATACCCTAACCCTAACCCCAACCTAACAGTCTAATTATAATCTATTGAGAATTAGCTGACATGTAGATCCAATGTAACTTAAATTCAACAAACGGACCATCAAAATAAAGTGTGACCTTTTTTGTTATTTGTAATTTAATTTATAATAATGCACTTTTTGAGTCTGTTTTTATGTTCTGGTCAACTCTGTTACATCAGTTATATAAAGGCATAACAATATGTAAAATAATGATAGAAAAAGCTTGTGATTTGCTTCAAGTGATGTCACTTCCCTTTGCGGGAAACTCTGGAAGGCATTGAGACTTGTCATTATTGTACTCTCATTCATTTGTACTTAATATTTAGGATACACCAATAGTAGATTCATTATTTGTGAACTGTTATTGTGATATTCATTCATTCATTTTCTTTTCGGCTTAGTCCCTTTATTAATCCGGGGTCGCCACAGCAGAATGAACCGCCAACTTATCCAGCACGTTTTTACGCAGCGGATGCCCTTCCAGCCGCAACCTATCTCTGGGACACAACCACACACTCATTCACACTCATACACTACGGACAATTTAACCTACCCAATTCACCTGTACCACATGTCTTTGGACAGTGGGGGAAACCGGAGCACCCGGGGAAACCCACGCGAATGCAGGGAGAACATGCAAACTCCACACAGAAACTGACCCAGCTGAGGCTCGAACCAGTGACCTTCTTGCTGTGAGGCGACAGCACTACCTACTGCGCCACCCGTTATTGTGATATTTCAGTGCATTTCTCATTCATGTTATAAAAACAATAAATAGATCAAATAAAAACATAAAATTCTACTTTAAACCCCGGTCAGATCACACGATTTTGACACAATTTTTCTTGATGTAGGGTGTCGTAGAGATTCGTAAACGACAATTAGGCGTCGTGACACAAGATTCAATCGTTTTTTATGTAATGTGGCATAGTTCACGACAACCGATACCATGCCTGTGACGCCTCTCGACACCATCGCAGAAAGTCTAGTATGATTAATTTTTTTTCTTATTCTTTACGACGAGTTCCATCACGTGTGTGACACTGCCCAGTAGGAGCACATCATTTCTCGGTTATCTCAGTGGGTGCTGCTGTTAATGCGCCGGTCAGGTAATCAAAAAATAGACTGCATATTTACTTATGGGTTGCTCGTGTGTGGATTTGACCAGTCATTGGTTATGCAAACATTAACTACTTTCTCTAAAATATTAGTGTTTTAAGCAATTTATCTGACAGACTGGCTCAAATATGCAGACATCTCCATTCTCACAACGAGTTTCTGTGTTCTCTCATCCAGGGGCGCCTGCAGGATTTTATTCAAAGGTACGCACATTCAGCACCACCCCGCCCCATCATCCCTTTCTTATTTCAATTTCAAAAAACACTGATGCTTGCTGTCAAAGGCTACATTTATTTATTGCCGTGAGTGAGACCAATAAAATGAAAGCACATCATTGTATTATAATAATTTAAATGATTAATTATAATAATGTATAATTAATATAATAATATAATATAAAATTATTAATTAGGCAAATTTTTATATATTTTGGTTGGTCAGTTATCTACAAGATAAACAAAAATAACATCTGAGGTGAAGCGCTTCAAAACCAGCCCACTATTTGCTTCAGAGCCAAAACATGAACTGATTTGTTAAATAAAATAATAATCTAGCCTAAATAAAATCAAAGTGAAATATTCACAGTTTCAGAGAAGCCTATATTAAACTGTTTTCACTGTTAGTGACAAAACCATCCGTTGCACCGGTCAATAACAATTTAATTCGTTTAATCAAGTAAGTATTTTTTCTTCTCCCACCATGCATGTACATACACACTTTAAAACACACAAATAAACACTTTTATTTATTCTTATTCTTTCTTGCTTTGTCAATATATCGTAGTGTGTACTGTTTAGTAATCAATTCACTCCCTCTCAGGGTTGGTACGCATAATGTACAGCCGTACGGCTGCAGGCACCACTGCTCTCATCCTTCCAACAGAGTTTGTTATAATACATTGTAAAAGCCTGTCCTGCTTATTCAAATGTGTTATTAATAGTGAAAACAGTTTAATATAGACTTCTTTGAATTTTATTTAGGCTAGATTATTATTTTATTTAACAAACCAACACAATCTCAAGGCAACTTGTGTGTTGAAGCATACAGTATAGCGGACTTCTCCTGAAGCACTTCACCTCAAAGGTTATTAGTTATTTCTTTTTATCTAGTAGTTAACTGACCAACGAAAAATACATAACAATTAAGATATAAATTATTGCAAATGAAATTCGTTTCAAAAAGATATTATTTCCAAGAAAACATACAATTATATTTTTGTTTGTGCCCATCCAACTGTGCGATGATGATTTGTTCCACTCTGTGGAAAATGAGGATTTTATTAATGCTTCACTGCTTCACAGCTGCTCATGTGCTTTCATTTCATATTCAGGCAAGGTAGTGTTTAATAGCAACATTGGCAGAAAAATATACATTTAGATAATATATTAAATATTAGAAAATATATTAATATTAACAAGGAAACATATAAGTTTGATCCTATACATGTCATAACGAATGCCTTTAAATAATGTAGTTATTAGTTGTCAGCCAGCATCAGTGTTTTTTGAGATTGAAATTGAGATGAAATGTTGAGATTGAGATGAAATGAAAAGAAATTATAGCAATTATATAGAAATTATAGTGTTATAGCAACACGTTATTGTTCATGACTGCTTTGGGAAATAACACTCTCGTAGATGTCACGGGATGACTGATCGTGAAGGAATGTGTAGTCTGGCACATTTGTTACCCACAACAATTGAAGATTTTATCAAGAAAAAAATAATTTAAAAAAATCGCTTAATCTGACATAGTGACTTTCGTAACCGACAATAAAAATCATGTGATCTGACCGGGGCTTTAGACATGCCATGTGGTCTCTGGTTTGATGTTAGCATCTTGAGCTAAAGCACAAAATGGTGGAAAAATATCTGTTATTGTGAACTCTGTGGTTTAAAAAGCGTAACTATCATTATTTTATATTAATAATGGATTTATTTGACAATAAATTATACATTTGTTGTATATTAAGCAAACTAAATGAAAAAGTGACAGAAATGTACTCAAAATACTACACAGCAAATTCATTAGTGTTAAATTTTAAGTGTTGCGGTAATTCAGAGTAAAGTGTTGAAATTTTAGAGTTAAACATAAAATATAAAATAACCCTCAGCGTTTCGCAAGTTGCTGCGGTGCAAAGTTCAAGCTTGGTGAACTCTGACCTGCAAAATCGCATCACTTGACTGTGTGAAACCAATCGAGGTTTAAAACAGGACCTCTCTGGACAGAAATTTAAAACATGGAGCAATTGCTTGCTTTTTTTAATGTCTAATCATCTTGTTTAATCCCGCCCCTTTTCGCAGCGCCGCACTACATAATTTCGCACACACAAAGCACAGTGTGACCATAGTTTTACATGTATCTACCTTTGTAGATAACCCTTGTTTTCGAGAAACTAATCAGTGTGTCTAAAATCTCGCCAAACACCCTCATTCACTAATCCCTAAATCAGTCAATTAATTTAATCCACTAGACAGAGTGAATGACCACAAGTGACTGAATTCAGACACTGATGAACACCTGCTGTTAACAAGCACAATCACTGAAGGAATAAGAAATTGAAGTGATGAAAATAAAACTACAGACACCGCCTCACACCAAACCAGCTGAATTAAAACAGAATTAAACAACTCAAATAAATAACAGCATTACCAGCTTCACTGATTAGTTTGACTTCATTTCTGTAAGAATATTTGATAATGAACAGAGGTTTATATTTTTTATTGAATATGTTTCATTTGAGCTCACCATCATGGAGATCAGGGGCTGCTTTGGTTGAGCTCTTGAACCTTTACTCTTCTATCTTAATGTTTCTCTGGCTGTTATAACTGTGTGTATCTAGAATTTATCAGTTATAGCAAGAAAGGCAATGAGAAAATATACTGTATGTGCTTAATTGTTATAGATATAATTTCAGGTGTTTTATAAGTTAAGTCATAAAAAAAATTGCAAATATATTTTTTATTAAAACTGTTAGGGACAATACTGCTGCTCTATATGGAGGGTCAACAAACAATTAGGAAGGAAATAATAAAATTAATAATTAGAGTATCATGCTCTAAACCAGGGGGGCCAACCCTGTTCCTGGAGATCTACCTTCCTGCAGATTTCAGTTGCAACCCAGATCAAACACACCTGCCTGTACTTATCAAGTGCTCTTCAGGAACTAATTAATTGATTCAGGTGTGTTTGATCAGGGTTGACCTTTGAGCTCCAAAAGCACATTAAGACACGCAGACATTAAGAATCAGGATATGAACCTCAACCATGGTTGTTAAAAAGAAAAAAGCTGCATAGTTCATGCCGCAAAGCATGCTGAGTGTCAACATAGTACAAAGCTGCCAGCTCGCATTGCAGCATAAATAAATTATGCAGCTTTATGTTCTTAAAATTTCTTTCTTTGCCTTTATTTTGTTTTGGGGAGGTAATATTTCAGTAGAGTGTTTTGTATTGTTCTTGGTTGTTTTTTTATTAGATTTCATTTTTTGTTTGTCACCATTATTGAGATTCAAAGGCTAATTGTTGATGTCTGTGTGTTTTTAAGTTCTGCCATAGTTCAAACATTCTCGTTATGAATGGTGTATTTAAACCAAAAATACATTCATTCAAAAGTCATTGAAGCTCCAGTGGTTACTTTTATGTATATTATTAATTTCTCACACATAACTAGCAAGATATTTAATGAGAACACATACAGGTGAGGATGGCTTTAAAGTCATAGTTAATCTAATCAGACATCAGTGTAATTAAATATAGCAGCCAAAATAAAAGCTAGTTTTATGTTAAGAAGTTGAAGAGCCCAACTAAAGCAGATGCTGACCTCCATCATGGTGACTTCAAATGAACAACAGAAATTTCATTAAGAGCTTTTGTTCACATGACATATGAGAAATAAAGTCAAAGGTCAGTAATAAGTGAAGCTCCTGATGTTTGTGTTGCTTAATGATCCTCTGCTAAGATGTTGAGAAATAACATTTTTATTGTGTAATTTGTTTTATTTTTATTAATTATTATTTTATTTAGAGTTTTATTTTCTGTTGATTTCATCTTTGGTTTGGCTGGGTTTATTTGTTTTTCTTTCCTTCAGTGATTCTGCTTGTTAACAATTGTTCATCAATAATTCTCAATCCTCCTTTAATTAGACACTTAATTATCTCATTAACTTCATCACTGCCTGAATGTTCAACCCTCTGTAGTGAGGATTTTGCTCTGGGATTTAACGGTTAAATGTGTTTGATGAAAAATACAAACTGTTAAATTAATCTTTAACAGAAATATTCTGTAGATTGAATTTACGAATGTAAATAGTTAAAAAGAGTAGATTACTGGCAACCACAGCTGCCGGTATTTTTCCCTAAATTTAACAGATATTTTACACTATAATGCTGTGTTCACAACAGATGCAGAATGTGTGGATAAATCGCGCTTTTCACACGTAAATAGATGCGTGAACATCTGAGTTTACTCGCTTCATTCGCACGTCAAATTCATTTCAAAACAGACGCGGATTCGCGTCATGGGCAGGGCTTCTGTCTGCCCGGTGACTGTAGCTTCTTTGCTAAATGGCTAACATGGATTTTATTGAGAAAATAGCTGTTTATGTGCTTTATGAAGGCTGAAAAACAGTGTCGAGTTGTTTGGAGCAGTGTCTGAGTGAACTAGATCCTTAAAGAGGTGCATCCAGCTCTGTGAGCTCATAAACTCCTCCAGAAACTTAACCTGGATGATGGAAGCTTTCAGCTGTGCCTCTGACTGAGCCAAGCCCAGTTTGATGAACTGTTGTAGGTGTAGGCAGGAGGATTTTCCCCCGGGACACCAACAACAGGCGTTACGTCATAATCACGCCCCCACAAGAGCAAGCTCCTGACTGGTTAACGCTGTGCAAATGTCTGCTGAAGTTTAGATTTTTGAACTCGAGCGTTCACGCGATAAGCACGTCAAACGCGCAAAATGCGGCAAACGCTCAATTCGCGCCGCGCAATTTGTGCCATTCGCGCAATTCGCGCCACACCGCAGGATGTCTATTCGCGTCTTTGCATTCACTTAACATGTAAATCATTCGCACTTGACGCGTCTCCCGCCTCTGGTGTGAACACAGCTTTAGACTTTGTTAATTAACACTCTCTGAGTGTTTATAATGTTAACTCTTTCAAAGTGTTATTTTAACACTTTTATTGTGGTTCCCATATAAACTCTGAGGGAGTGTTAATTTTAACTCTAAGGTAGTTAAATTTACTGTCTAAAATTTGCAGTGTAGAATGAGTCCTTTACGGAGAGCAGCTCTCGTGCTTCATCTGTGAACTGGTCCATTTCTTTGGTTAAATACAGGTTTGTGAAAGTTTAAATTCATAAATAAATAATCAATGAGCTGTTAATCATTTTATTTTATGCAAAGCAACATTCCAGTGAACATAAACGCATGTCACAAAATAGTACAATATGACGCAATGTATGCTCTAGGGCGAACACCATTCAAGTATGTGAATATCTATCTTTTTGCTTGATCCTTAATTACTTCTGTTTGTAGCTGGGGTGCTGTGCTTGAAGCTGATGGACAAAGCCAATAACTGTCTGTCTACTGGGCTCGATGGGACTCTGAGAAAATGGTGTATGATAAGTGGACAGCAGCTTTTCTGCATCACTGATGCCGTTTCTGTCCAAACACACAGCCCTACACACATCCATATGATTGAAGAAAGGAAGATCATCATAACCAACCCAAGCAGCCAAGTATGACAAATAAATTCAGTACTTTTTCCTCCTTAAAGTAACACCACTTCTTTTTCTCTTCAGTTAAACAGCTGAGTTGTACCATTTTTAAAATCCATTTAGCCGATCTCCGGGTCTGGCAGGTGCACTTTTAGCTTAGCTTAGGTTAGCTTAGCATTCGTTCATTTTCCTTCAAAGGTGGTCAAGATAACTACAGAATCTTAAGAGCAAAATGCTAACGGTCTAATCCAATTCAATGATTTATGCTAAGCTACTGTTGTGAATTTAAAGAAGTGACAAAAACCAGGGAGACCTTTGAGTAGTTTCAAAGCAGAATCCTTTAACCTCTTAGGGCTTGAGTGTCCACATACATGGACAGCACATTTTAGCACTTAAGTGACTATTTAAAACATTTTGAATTTGCTGCGGTAGGAGAAGCTGCGTGAATCTTTTCTTTGTTTAATAAATGACTTGCACCGCAGAAGACAATGCTGACATGCAATGAACATGCAGTGGCGTTTGAAGGCGTGAGACACAGAACACAGGCACTCTTGACATGCTCCAGCTCTGGAGGTCATCAATAATATAATAACATTAATACTGAAACGGTTAAGGTGTTTTAGAATGACCAAAACAACATTTCAGATGTTTTACAATGTGCTCAGCCTAAATTTGTCCATTCACACACATTTTTATCATCATATGATCTATTATAACAAATCTTTTTTAATATACATAGTCAAATTTGTTCAGTAAAAGTGTTTCCATCGTTGTTTATGCACATATTTTCTTATTGAATAAAAAGTATATCCTACTCAGTTATGCACATGTTTTTTATGCCTAAAAGTTGTGTGCATCTTGGCGTTTCCATCAACCAACCTTTTTATGCGCATATCCAAAATGTGCATAAAAATAGTTGGGTGAAACAGTAAGGCTAAGGCGAGAAATACCGCTTCGTCTTTAAAAAAGGGAATGAGACCAACACAAACTCAGAGTTTAGAGAATAAAACCTGCTTCTGACCAGGTTAGGTTCACAGAGTAAGTTTCCACTGTAACTGACTCTGAGTTAAAGTTACCTCTCTTTCAGAAACAGGCTTGGCTTGCTCTGCTTTCTCCAGTTTGACAAACCTGCCATTTTGAAACTGAAAACCCAGAGTTTCTCCCATTTCAGGGTTAATATACTCTGAGTTTTCACTTTGTAAAAGACTTTGGGTCTTTGTAAAACAAGCCTATTTAAAATAAATAAATAAAAATGTGAAGTGTTCCTTTGAAGCAACAGTTCACACTTAAGTTGTGACCTGTTATGACCACTTTATGTAAACAAATACATCTCAACCAGTTCTAATATTTGTCATGCCTTGACATTACCAAAACAACATATCTTGTCATAAATCAGTCATAAACATGATTGTCATGAGGCATTATAATTGTGCCATGCTTATTTTTCTGATCACTTTTTCAGTGGAACAAACTTGTCACTAAAATGTCTCATTAAAACTGTCATTACTCTGTCAAATCATTTTAAGAGCATTATCAATATTTAATGACAATTTCAGCTTGTACTACTGTAGTTGAGGTTTAAAAAAATAATAATGGTGCTGCTATAAAATTTCTGTCAAATTTACAAATGGCTTCATGACAAGTTTTGCTATCTTAATAATTGTCAAGTCATGACAAATACAAAAATGGCTTGTGATGTATTTGTTTGTCAAGTTGTCATAACAAACAACGTCATCTTTGCATTTAAAATGTCATAATAACTAAGTGAATGACACTTAGGGCTCTCTTTGAACGATCTACACGCAAAGTCTAAAGTGCATAATGCAAAATCAATAAATCTACTTTTGCTATTTTAAGGATGGCAAAATACAGTCTGCACCATGGTGCATGGTCTAACAGGGTTGTGCTTATTCTCTTAAGAGTTATGGGTGTGTTTTGAGCATACGTGCATTAAACCAATCAGAGTTTCATCTCCCATTCCTCTTAAGTCAGTTGCGCTGCACCATGGCACATTTGCTATTTACATAGCAGACTTTGTAAGTGTAAAAACTGAATGCTTTACTAGCGAGAAAACAGTTAATCAGACCATCTGCAGTGCAAAGATGAAGAACAAGCCTCCTCCATTTAGCCTCTACTTTCTCTTCATTTTACTTTTACTCTTTACTGTATTCCTTTTTTATTAACGTGGAGTAAGGAAACGGTGTTGTACGCAGACAACCGAAGACATCCATTAGCCTACATGTTTAATTTAGTTTAAGCGCAAAGATTTGTTTTAAAAAAAATATTTCTAAATTCAGTTCTTATTTCCAGCAAATAAATAAATGAACAATAATAACGAAGTGTGGTCAAAAAACTGAGACAGATCCAAACACGTCTTATTCTTATGCCCCATATAGTGATGCATACGTCTCCAAAACCCGACAGGTGAACAAATCTAAACTGTTTTTTATTAAAACAAATATTAATATGCATATAATAAATGATACTCACAATAATAATAGTAACAATATACAAATGCAAATTATCATAAATTCACTGAAAAAAGACCCCCGAGGTGAAGAAGGCATGGAGGTAGGGGTTTTTTATATTTATGTACAAAAGAATAATTTTAATCCTTTAATTTTTTTTTTCATATGTAAAGATATTGGTGTATTGCTGTACATCCAGTGTGCATTAGGCAATGTGTAAGCATTTGGGCCCACATAGACACATAACTAATGCACTCTGCGTTGGACTTTAGACTTGTTTTTAGTTGGTCAATGGCACAGTCTAATGCAGTTCACCACAAAGTGGTGCAAATGAATTTTACAGTTGTGCTGATCTATAAATAGCAACAAATCGCACCAAACACGTCTTGCCCCTTATTATTTTGCCAGGTGTATGATAGGGTCCTATTTGACAGTTATTATAAGCATGCATAAAATCTCATTCACATTCATGACATGTCAAGTCATTATTATAAAAGGTTAATATCTCTGTTCAAGTAAAATTTTTATCAATTTACTAGCATACACAGCAAAAAATCTTTTAAGAGTGTAATACTAGTCCACAGCATTCCAGGTTTTACAGTATTTTTGATCAAATAAAGGCAGACTTGGTGGACTTTTCATTATTGTAACATAACGAATGTTGTCATATTATATGTTCTGATTTCCTTTTCCATCCTTTCATGTGTAGGTCAAAGCTTGGGATTTGGACACTGCAGAGCCTCTGTTTGAGCTGACCGCAAGGATTTGTTCTGTTCTTGGCATTGTGGAAGATGAAATAGCATGCATATGCAGTGAGGCGATACTCTGTTTTTATGATATATACACCGGCACTCAGAACTCCCAGACCCTCCTTCCCTACTCTGCTGGACACAATAACATCACCTGCTGTCTCACACTCACCAAACACTCCAAGATACTCATTGCTTTTGGGGAAAGCCGTCTACATTCGGTATGTATGCTACCTTGTTTCAGAAAAATGTCCAGGCAAAATAAATCGGTTGCAACATAGGCTCATTCTGAAAATTATTTCTGGAGATCACAAATTATGTAGACAGAAGTATGTATGGCTGCATTACTTCTTTAAAACGAACGGGGCGGTATGATCCCATTCCTTTTTTCGGATTTGAGATGCAGAGCAGAGTTGACTATGACGACGGGCTTTGAGTCTTTGAACGGTTCCAGAAAGCGGGTAAGACAAAAACAGAAGCCATAAAATAAAATAAAATAGTAAATAACAGGGTGAGAATGTGGTCAAACTATTTTTCTGGATTGCTTTTCAAAACACTGTCGGTTGGGTTTAGGGAAGGGGGAGGGTGGGGGGATTCAGTCGGTCGGTTGTTCAGTCAGTCAGTAGACAGCAGCCTCTGTTGGATTCATGCAAGATCAGCAGACACAAATGGCCCTGCAAGAGAAATTTGAGATCTGAAAAAGATCTGGCAGGAGCCCTTTTAGCTTAGCTTAGCATTCATCCATTTTCCTTTGGCTTATTCTCTGATTTATTAGGGGTCCCCAAAGCTGAATGAACTGCTGCTTAGCTTAGCATAAGTCATTGAATTGGATTAGACCATTAGCATTTAAAAAAGGTTTTATATTATGCAGAGCTTTTGCCTAGTGGGTGATTTCATTGCGTCTCCTGAAGCCATGGTACAGCAGCTTGATCATTACACTGGAATAAGAGGATAGTTTCTTGCCATTTCCACCTAGAAATTAGCAACTTGTCATTTTCTGTCGGTCATAGTACACAATGTACCTACAGAATACTAACGCTATAAATCAGAAAATTATAAAAACGGTTTTTGGATTTTTTTTTAACAAGATGCTAACGGTGTAATCCAGTTTAGTGATTTATGCTAAGCTAAGCTAAAAGTACTCACAGAAATCGGCTGAATGGGTAATCAAAAATTATTAAACTCAACTTTTTAACTCTAGGAGACTTTGTAAAACAAGCCTATTTTTAAAAAAAGAAATTAAAAAGTGTTTCTTTAAAGAAAAATTTCACACAAATTTGAAATCACGTAAATATTTGGTCAACCACATTTTGTATCAAACATACTGTGTGATGTTACTAATTTTGTTTAATCATAGATTTATTTTGTTTTATTTATTTGATCATTAATATATATTTAAAGAATGTTGGATAACACTGTACTTGAAGGGGGTATTCATCTTGGAAAAAAAAGTCTTGAAACGTTGAAACTGTCAGTTGGGTTTAGGGAAGAGGGAGGGTGGGGGAATCGTTGGGTCGGTTGGTCTGTCAGTCAGTCGACAGCGGCCTCTTGTGAATTTAAAGTGAGAAGAGCAGCTGCGAATAGCACTCGTCAAAGAAATTTGAGATCTGAAAAAAACGTATTTGGCACTCTCTAGAAATGCATATAAAGGGTAATCAGAATGATCATTTCAGTGTCATTCAAAGGTTTTGTGTTTGTGTGTGTGCAGGTGTGGAGCCATGAAATGGAGTCAGTGGTTGATCTACCCTCTCCAGCTCTGTTCCTCAGAACATCTGAGGACGAAAAACTGCTGTTTGCAGGTGCATTTACATGTGTCATTACACACACACACACACACACACATATATATATATAAATAATTTTTAAAATTATTTATTTACTTAATTATGCCATTAATTATCCCTTAAGTGTTTTAAGTGTGCACTAATAACACCACAATCTTGATCTCCCATTCTTACAACAATCATCCACTACCATTTGTTACTGGTTGAGCCAGCGTTGATTACATGGTAGGATTTGATACAAGGTCTGACCATGAAAATGACCAAGTTTTCAGCTTTGTTGTTTGGACTAGAAACAAGAAAAAAGCTCTAAATAAGAAAAGCATTTTGTTGCAGTGTGTATTGGCTGTTTTATTTTGTATCAGCATATATTTAAATAATTATTTACAATTCAGTAACATATAATTGGACAGATTATATCCAAAAGATCCTTCATCCTCCATAGACAGCAATGGTACCAAGACATTCAAAGGAACCAATTAAAAGGAACCAAAAACATTCCATGTGATTTCAGTGGTTTAGCTATAATCAAACGAAGCTCCAAGAACACTTTGTGCGACAAAAACAAAAAAACAACACCAGTTAAAATAATTTTGTTCACCAGTGTCTTCCACATCAGTTCATCAGGGTGCTCTTACTTTACTTACGTCTTTACTACAGGCAGTATGACGTATTGTCAGCAGTGCAACATGCAAGTGTTGTATTGCGCAAAGTAGTTGCGCACCCTGATCAGACATTGGAGAAATAGGAAAACAAAGTCATTTTTACATTTATTTATGTGCATGAAAGTGTTCTTTGAATGATTACAAGAATGCTTTGACAGTATTTGGTTCCTTTTCTGGACTTTGAATGTGTCGTGACTTTTGTTGTCTATGGTAGGATGAGGGAGCTCTCACATTTCAATATGCAATAAAAACACTGTCTTTAATATTTTGTGCATAAATCAAATCCATGCACATGTAATTCCAAAAAAAACGTAAAAGAAAACGTAACACAATCATAATTATAGTAAGTATAGTCCAAAATCTGTGTTTAGAACGGTCACAGCATTTACTTTATCTGTTTGTGTACGACTTAAATTTCAATTGCTGTACTTTACACTCACGAAATACACAGCTGAGCTATGAACAGAGTATTGAGTGAGTATGAATCGAAGAGCGACACTCCACTGTAAAAATTACTTCACCGCTGTGTCAGGCTTTACTAAAATAGAGCCATCGATCGCAAACAGTGTGCTTCCGTGATGAGATCCTGATTAATATCTGAAAAACATTTCTCAATAAGGCAGTGTGTGGGAGCTGAAGTGTCCAGTCATTTTGCTCCAGTCAGTCAGAAAAGTCGTACACAAACAGACAAAGAAAATGTTGTGTCTGTTCTAAAGGCAGATTTTATACTTCTACCCCTGTAAAATTAGGATTACATTCCGTTTTCTTTTACGTTTTTAGAATTACACATGCATGGATTTGATTTATGCACAAAACGTTTATGACGGTGTTATTCCATAGAGTTAATCTAAAATATCTTAATTTGTGATCTGAAGATGTACAAAGTTTTAAGGGGATTCAAACAATATGAGGGTAATTAATGACAGATTTTTTTATTTTGAGTGAACTAATTCTTTAAATAAGATATCTGAACAGAACTCACTTTTGTACATTATTTACCTCACTGGTGTTCCTTTATTGTTCTCCTTGAAGGATGTGACAGAACATTGTGTGTGTTCCTCGTGACATTGACTTCAACGCACAAGGTTCTGGATCTTCAACATGATGCATCTATCCTGTGCGCAGTCTCAAACAGCGAAGGTAGTGAAATCATCACGAGTGCCCAGGATCGTATAATACGGGTCAGTTTAAGGCAGTTTCCTCCCACTATCTTTATCTGGAATGGATCTTGACCTTGTTGTACTTTTGAAGGTATGGAGTGTAACCACAGGAGCCCTGCTGGACTGGATCGGTGTGATGGATTCCTCTGTGTCCTCATTGGCTGTACATCAGCGTTTTATTATCTCCGCCTCTGTTATTGTCAACCAGCTTAAAGTATGGCGGCTTGACCACAACACCACACACAGGAACAAGAGTTTCATCCCCGCATACTGCCCCCTGGCAGTCCTGTCGAAAGATGGTGAAACTGTATTCTATGTCAAAGAGGGAAATAAAACCGAGGTTTTCACCTGGAGCTGTTTGGAAGGTGAAACATGTAATAAGAGGATATTGTTTTTCTTTTTTGTATTCATCAGGGTTCCCACGGGTCATGGAATCATGAGAATGTCATGAGATTTTTAAAAGTTATATTCTAGACATTGAAAGTAGTTGCCGTTTTGAATTTTAGTTTCCATTTATCAAATATTTCGTATCGCTGTTGTTATGGTTAGGCTAATATTAGCTCCATTTAATTCCTTTCATGCTGATCAACTGGTGGTCACTCAAGTCAAATGCATTCAACACTATTTACATATGAACAACACAATTACTGTCTTAATTACTGTTAAAAAGGCTAAAATGTCAGGAAAATAAATATTTTAGGAGCTTTGGCTTCAAACGTTTAAAGCAGGGGCGTACAATTAGCATGGATTGAGGAGACATGTCCACACCAATATCCACCAACTATTAAAATGTCCCCACCAATAATTTTATTCACTTAAAAAAAAAAAAAATCAAGCTGTCAATATTAACCTAGACATGCAGAAAGGGTTAAATCACGTTCTCACCTCGAGTCTTACAGCCACCCAAACACATATGGACATTGTGATTGGCTGTGCCTTTCCTTGCTGTCATGTGAGAGGCTGTAGCTGCATTCAGATACAAGCAGCGCCAAAACTGCAGGGAGTTTCTTGTGCGGTGGGTAACACACAAGTGAGGATGACAGCAACAAAAAAAGAGGAGGACATAAGCAGCACCCCCCCCCCCCCCCCCCCATTTTAACGCACAGTCTAACGTTATAGCAGGCTAATATGCCCTGAAAACTAACTGGATTCACTTGTCCCAACCAATGTCAAAAGCAAACCAACGCCCTTGGTTCAAAGGGGGATTAAAAAGTAGATGACAGAAAAACTAAATGTAAAGTTTATAAAACTTTAAATTTCATAAAAGTCTTCCCATTGATCCAGTGGGCCAGCCTGATCACCCATCGGTGACCTACTCACACCTGCGGTTCTCCACGGTGGACGTCCAGTGTTCTTCAGCCTCCGGCACCTAGACTTCAGTTCCGCACAAGAAGTTAGGCCAGAGGAGAAATGTCTGTGCCCAACTGAGCCTGGTTTCTCTCTAAGGTTTTTTTTTATTTTACTTTGGTCAATTGGTGAAGTTTTGTTCCTCATCACTGTCACTGCTGGCTTGCTTGGTTGGGGACTTGTGGAGCTGCGTATCGATGAATTTGCTCTTCAGTGTTTGGACTTTTAGCAATGAAAATTAAACCACACTGAACTGAACTAAACTGAACTCGATCTCTGAAAACTGGACTGACACAGTATCAATTTACTAGAACTTCTATGTGAACCTGCTTTGACACATTGTACATTGTAAAAGCGCTATACAAATTAAGATGAATTACATTGAATTGAAAAGCGATTAGTTACTTTACCTTAAAAAGTCAGTAAACTAGTTACCTTAAAAGCAACAAGTTGACTTTACTTTAAAAATATCAGTAAACCTATTGACTTTTATAATTATGCATATACACTCAAAAAAAGATTCTTGCTGCTTGTTAAAACTGCTTGTTTAAAACAAGCTGAATCAACACAATTCTAGAGGTTTTTGTGGGACAATTGAATAGTTTTTACAAATTTAAGTAGATTGAACGTAAAACGATTAAGTTAACTTAATCAATTTGTGTGGAACCCAACATTTTTACAGTGTAGTTTGTATACGTTCTATACGATCTCTTTTTTAAGTTATGTCAACTAATCTATCAAGCTATCAAATATTGGAGACTGCACACTTCACAGTACCAACAGTAAATGCCTCAGATTGTTTTGTTTCAGTGGTAAATTATTATCCAATATTGTTCTCATACTGACGACATGGTGGCTCAGTGGTTAGCACTGTCGCCTCACAGCAAGAAGGTTCGAGTCCCGGCTGGGCCAGTTGGCATTTTTGTGGGGAGTTTGCATGTTCACATGGGTTTCCTCCCATTTTTTGTGATGTGTAATAGATGTCTAAACCATGCCTGTCAACAATGGGATGTGAAAATAAGGCATATGACCACTGTAACACCGGCCCCCCAAATATGTTCATCTGGAGCTACTTCACTGTAAATAAACAATTAAACGGTCAGTAATATGTTTTATTATTATTATTATTTATAAAAGAAAAAAATAAATAGTATACATTAGAAGCAAATAAATTAGCAAACAGTTAAGCTTATTAAAATTAATAGCTATTACAAAAGAAATAGAACCAAGTTATCAAATCTCATCAATCTTTTCTTCACTATATAACTTACACATTCTGATTAAAGAGCAACGAATAAATCTTTTATTTAGATTTTTCGTTTGATTACATTAAATAACAGGTGTCACTTTAAAAATGCACACATTTAAAGTTATAATGAAAGAATTCGATTGTTTTCCTAAATTTTATACTCATTTAGGACAAAATTTGTTTTGTTTGAAAAAATCAAGATCG
Source organism: Danio aesculapii (assembly GCF_903798145.1). NCBI lineage: Eukaryota > Metazoa > Chordata > Actinopteri > Cypriniformes > Danionidae > Danio > Danio aesculapii. The sequence continues at coordinate 10,980,019 of NC_079445.1, forward strand.
ACATGTTTAGATGTTATTTATTTATTTTTATAATTATGTGTATATGTCCGTTCTAACACACACCCAAAACCCAGACTTTTGCTCCACTTTAAATCGCATGTACAGTATTGGGAAACAGTGTCTATTTATCACTATGGAGCCCGTCAGCTGACAGTCACGCACTGCTACACGACTGTTTTGAAGATTGCATAGGAGGGGCGATGGCACCTGTAATAAAAAGGAAGGGAATTGCGCCATATATATATATATATATATATATATATATATATATATATATATATATATATATATATATATATATATATATATATATATATATATATTTATATTTATCTAAAAGTGTTTTCATGCCAGATTTACATTTAAAAGCTTGGGGGTGTCCACTGGTGGTTCGGCGGTATGTGTTGTGTATATTATTGCCACCCTTCATAGAAAGATTGAAAATACGGGAGAAAATACTTTTACAGAATGATATTGGGAAAGAACTGTAAAATATGGGAGAATCACAGGAAAAGTTGACAGGTATGGTCTAAACATAGGCTAAATTTGGGCTGTCAGTGAAAATTTAATAGACATCTAAGAATAGGCCAAAACTAGACTAGTCATCAAATAAACAGAAATAACTGACTGCACAAATAAAGTTTGTCGATTTGACGACTAGTCTAGCTTTGGGCTATTCTTAAATGTGTATTATATTTTCACTGACAGCCCAAGTTAAGTCTTGTTTTAGCCAAGCTGTCTTTGTTTAGATGTCTATTAGACCTCTATTAAACACAAAATATTTTGCTGCGCTCCGGGTGCTCCGGTTTCCCCCACAGTCCTAAGACATGCACTATAGGTGAATTGAATAAACTAAATTGGCCGTAGTGTATGAGTGTGTGTAAACGAGTGTGTATGGACGTTTCACTGTCCTGGGTTGTAGCTGAAAGGGCATCCGCTGCGTAAACTAAACCGAAGGAAAATAAATGAATGAATGTTCTCATACTGCTATTATAGTCCTGCAAAATGATACACAACGATGGCTTATTTTCTGTTCATTCTGTTCATTATAGGTAATGGAAATTCAGCTTTCTAGAGTGGGAACCCTGATTCATATGCAAAATGTGTAAATTATGAAGTTCTCTGGCCAAAATTGTTCACGTGTCTTCCAGGTCTGCATTTAGACAGCATGGATGTTTCCTCAGAGGTCTGCTGTATGGAATTAGCCCAGCAGAAACGGCTACTCTTCTGCGGTCTGCACACTGGAACCATTTTTATTTACCCACTTGACTTTATCCCAGAAACCTTGTGCATCCCGCCTCCGGAAAGTCTACCAATGGTACGCAGCATGGCCATCAGCCCACGCGAGGACAAAATGGCCGTCGCATATGAGGATGCTGTCTGTCTGTTTGAGATTACAGCGAGGGACAGTTTCCCTTGCATTGATGGACCATTTGAAAGGTACTCGCTTGTCCTGTTACATTCCTCAATCTCCGCCATGGCTCTGTTGTCCGACTGCAGGCTGCTGTATGGGACGTTTGGCGGCGAAGTGGTGATCTATGACTTTAAGAGTGCCACGGCTGCAGAGCTGGATCACCACGGTGCAGCCATAACCTGCATCACCATGAGCAACTGGGATGCACAGGCACTGATTGGCTCTCAGGACTGTGTTCAGAAGCTGTGGAATCTGAGTCCAGTCATATTGAATCACACCATGGAGTACAAGGTGAGGGTTCATCGTTTGCTTTAATTTCTTAAGCTTTTTAAATGAAAAACAAGGCATTTTTTAGTTTTAAAGTGTGAACACACTCAAAAAATACATTTCGCTGCTTGTTCAAACTACTTATTTAAAATGAGTTGGAAACAGTGCAATTCTTAATTTATTTAGAAGAACTTAATAGTTTTATGTTCAATTACTTAAATTTGTAAAAAAATTATGAAGTTAACAATCGATTTAAGAAAACACAAATTTTTGGTTTGGGACAACACAAACCTACATTTTTTACAGTGTATGAAATGTTAACAATGTAATACACAAACCTTCATTTGACTGTTGTTGGTATACAGTGGTCCCTCGCTATAATGCGTTTACCTTTTGCGGCCTCGCAGTTTTGCGGATTTTTTCAAGATGTCCTTGCTGCAGCCTGCATCTTGATGACAAAGGCGATCGTCAACTACATAGCGGACCTTGTACCACCCACTAAGGTAGCGCCCATGCTACTGTGATGGTTGGGTTTAGGGTAGGGGGAGGTGTAGGCGATCGTCAAGTATGTAGTGGACCTTGTACCGCCCCCTAAGGTAGCGCTCATGCTACTGTGATGGTTGGGTTTAGGGTAGGGGGAGGTGTAGGCGATCGTCAAGTACGTAGTGGACCTTGTACCACTCCCTAAGGTAGCGCTCATGCTACTGTGATGGTTGGGTTTAGGGTAGGGAAGGTGTAGGCGATCGTCAAGTATGTAGTGGACCTTGTACTGCCCACTAAGGTAGCGCTCATGCTACTGTGATTGTTGGGTTTAGGGTAGGGGAAGGTGTAGGCGATCGTCAACTACATAGTGGACCTTGTACCGCCCATTAAGGTAGCGCCCATGCTACTTTGATTGTTGGGTTTAGGGTAGGGGGAGGTGTAGGCAATCGTCAACTACGTAGTGGATCTTGAACCGCCCACTAAGGTATCGCCCATGCTACTGTGATAGTTGGGTTTAGGGTAGGGGGAGGTGTAGGCGATAGTCAACTATGTAGTAGACCTTGTACCGCCCACTAAGGTAACGCTCATGCTACTGTGACGGTTGGGATTAGGGTAGGGGGAGGTGTAGGTGATAGCCAACTACGTAGCGGACCTGGTCAACTACGTCAACTACGAGGACAGCAGCTAGGACTGTCTCTTTTTTTTGTGCAATTCAACATGCTTTTTTTTGACAGCACACTGTGCTGTGTCCTGATTGGCTGTTGACCATTGTCAATCAATCTTCTCTGTGTCTCCTGTACAGTACAGAATGCGTTCAGGTTGCAAAATTAACATAAATCTTCACTCGCTAGCAGTGTGAGTTCCAACAAGGATGTGAAAAGGGTTGTAACTGAGCAAGACCATCGTAAAGGGAGTCGCCCACCGGATGCGCTGTGCCACAAAGCGTCACACAGCGTCATGCATTTTAGAATTATAAACATAGGTTTATATCAAGTTAGCGGACACTAACTTTTAACTTTCGTATTTCTACCGAGCCACAGAGTGTCATATGAATAATTTCATTTTAAATAACATACGAATATGCATGTTCGGCAGTGGTGAAGCGGACGGGCATGCATTAATTCTTGTGGGTGGGCCCACACATTTTGCACTACGCCATTGGTACCCTGTGCACAGCAAAATCCTCGGAGTAAAATTCACTCAGTTTGGATAGTATTTGGTCCCTCTCTAAATTGAGTTACTCAAGTTAATTAGACAATGAAAGGATTAATTAGGTGATGATTGAGCACTGATGATGAACACCTGCTGTTAATAAGCAGAAACACAGAGGAGAAACACAAAACTACACCTGACTTCAGTCACAGCCTTAGATGAAATCAGCTGAAATATAATACATTGAATCTCTCAAAATCTCAGCAGAGGATCATTAAGCAACTCCACAAACAGCAGATGAACTTATTACCAGCCTTGTTGCCCTTATTTAAAGAGGGACCAAATACTCGCTGAACTGAGTAAATTTTACTTAGAGGATTTTGCTGTGTGTGTGTTACTAGCAAATGTCATGAGCGCTGTGCATCCACTGTGCGACCCCCTTAAGAATGGAGTCTGCTTTCGCTTTGTGGATCAGTGACTGCAGGAAAAAGAACATTACGCTAGTTGTCAACATTATCCGCACAAAAGCTAAAGCTTTATGAACCTTTTTGTTGACAGCGATGAATGTTTGCGCCTGACAAGTTTATAACTTTGGTTTCATTCTTTAATACTGGACTTCTTTTTCTATGAAAGTTTGAACTTTGAGAGTGTTTAAACACGTGAGAAATGTGAAAATGTTGATGCCTGAAAAAGTGTATAAAGTGTGTAGCGAGGGGGTTCGCAGTCTTAAAACATGTATAACAATTGTAAAAAAAAAATAGCGGACTACTTTGTGGATTTCGCCTATTGCGGGTTATTTTTAGAATGTAACTCCTGCGATTAACGAGGAACCACTGTACTTTTACTTCGTTCGCAATTAATTTTGAAAATTTGTTGTTGCTAATCTAAAATGGTTATTGTCACAACACTCACAAATATGAAAAAAATAAAACAAAATGATTTAATAAGACATTTTTTAACACTGTTTCCTAGTATTTTAGCAGTTTTTTTCAACTGTACTTCAATACCATATCTCAACTCGACTTCCATACATTAGTTCACTAATATAGTCCACTTAAAGGAGGAAAGAAAACTAGTGAGTGCTCTGAAAAAGAATACCATATTATTTGTGCTTTGCTGGTTGATAAATATGGCGCACAAACTCTAACAGTGCATTTTGGAGATTATCTAGCTGTTGAGTGTATGTAGGTTGCACACTCGTTATTGTGGTGCATTATCGGATTGATTTGAGTGCACTTCAGAACATCCACTATAGTTACACCATTACAAATGTCTGCTCCCTCAAATATTAGCACTATTTAAGGGTTTAGGGGGAGATTTTGGATACAGCCCAAGTGTAAAGTAAGGTAATTAAATTAAAGTTAGGTACTGATGTAGGTTCAGGATTAGTACTATACTAAGTGTCACAGAAAAGTGTCATTTTTTCTGGAAACGATAAACAAGACTTTGTTTTCACTTGTTTATTAAAATTTTTTTTACATGGAGCGTTAACCTGCTGGAAGTGCCATCACAAGATGGGTACACTGTGGTCATAAAGGGATGGACATGGTCAGCAACAATACTTGGGTAGGCTATGGTGTAGACACTAGGGTTGGGTGATGTCGAACAATTTGACATTGTACGATGTCTAATGTGAAACCACAATGGACGATGGCATCGTCGTCGTAGTGGGCGGTGAATTAATTATTTATTAGTAATTCATTAATTCATAACGAAATTGTTTGTAGCCTACCGTTTTAACTACCTGACCCGCATGGTCTTTGATTTACCCATAACAAAATCATAAATAAATAAAGATAAGTTACACAAATTAACAGCGACACAGTGGTGCTGTGGGTAGCATGATCGCCTCACAGCAAGAAGATCACTGGTTCGAACCCTGGCTGGGTCAGTTGGCATTTCTGTGAGGAGTTTGCATGTCGTGTGTTTCCTCCGGGTGCTCAGGTTTTCGGTGGGTGACGCAGTGGCGCAGTAGGTAGTGCTGTTGCCTCACAGCAAGAAGGTTGCTGGTTCGAGCCTCAGCTGGGTCAGTTGGCATTTCTGTATGGAGTTTGCATGTTCTCCCTGTGTTCGTGTGGGATTTCTCCGGGTGCTCCGGTTTCCCCCACAGTCCAAAGACATGTGGTACAGGTGAATTGGGAAGCCTAAATTGTCCATAGTGTGTGAGTGAGTGTGTATGGATGTTTGCCAGAGATGGGTTGCGGCTGGAAGGGCATCCGCTGCGTAAAACATGCGCTGGATAAGTTGGCGGTTCATTTCGCTGTGGCGACCCCGGATTAATAAAGGGACTAAGCCGAGAAGAAAATGAATACACACAAATTACCACCTGTCAATCACTTTTTCCACAGGACTCTGGCATGAATAGGCGTAGGGATCTGTGTCTTTATAATAGCGTCTACAAACTTGGTTGGTAAAAAAATCTGAGTTAGTATCTGAGGTTTTCACAAAAAGTACAAGCGTGAAAGCGAAAGATGGAAGCAGTGTACTAATGCTGTGACACGATACCTGATAGAGAGTCGTTAGATAGAGACAAAATTATTAAAATACAGGTTTAACAACTATAGTGAGACACGGTCCAGCGGTACATCCTTGATAAACTGTCTGACGTGCACTGCTCTCTGGGGTTTTGTGCTCAAAGCACAAGCTCAGACGTGCTCAGACAGCGCATGCCAGAGTGTGTATGTGTATGTGTGTGGTCCCATGATGTGTATTTTCAGTGATATAGTGTGGATGGAGATATTTTCAGAAATGCTAGATGAAACGCCAGTGTGGACGTGGATCGTTTTCATTCTAAAATGCCATTTTAAAACTAAGACGTATTAGTGTAAACGGGGCCGTGTGTATTTTTCGCGAGTGGGTTGCTGCTGTGATGGGGGCGGGGCAGAGGATCGCAATGCCGGCTCAGCATCGTGATGTCTATTGGCCATCGGCAATGGATGATGGCATCGTCTATTGACCCAACCCTAGTTGACATGATGCTCAATTGATACTAATGAGCCCACAGTGTGCCAAGAAAATATCCCCCACACCATTCCACCACCACAACTAGCCTGAAGTGTTGATACAAGGCATCATGGATTCATGCTTTCATGTTGTTGACACCAAATTCTGACCCAACTATCCGAATGTTACAGCAGAAATAGAGACTCATCAGACCAGTCAACATTTTTCCAATCTTCTATTTTCCAATTTTGTTGAGCCTGTGCGAATTGTAGCCTCAGCCCATCTTGCACCAACAACCATGCCACGTTCAAAGTCACTTAAATTACCTTTCTTTCCCATTCTGATGCTCGGTTTAAACTGCAGCAGATCGTCTTGACCATGTCTACATGCCTAAATGCATTGAGTTGCTGCCATGTCATTAGCTGATTAGAAATTTGCGTTGACAAGCAGTTGAACAGGTATACCTAATAAAGTGTATATATATGAAGTGTGTGTGTCAACAATCATTCTGTGATATTAATATTAAAAGGGCATGTTATGTTTTCTCTTTCGTTTTCAAGGGCTTTTATTTTGAAGGAGTTCTATGTGCTGTCTTCTCAATAAATGATAAATACGTTTTCACTGGATCCTTGGACAAAACCGTCAAAGTCTGGGATGTTTCTAGTGGTGAGGACTGTTTAGTTTTGTGCATAAGGCTAAATATTTATGACAAAATGGTTTTAAAGGAGGGGTATCATGACATTTCTGCATTCAGAGTTATATACAGTGTTAAACAGTTGGATTGTTACACAAATCATAGACCAAGTGCTAATAAACAATTTGCACATATGACTTCTTATTTCTTTTGTCAAAAATCGCATTTGCAGGTTGGAGCTCGTTTCATACATTTTTTTATCATGGCTCTAGCTGATAAATAAAGAGTGGAACTCGCCATTTCTCATGGTAGAGCGACTCTATGGAAGTAACTCTAAAGAAGTGTGTGTTTGGTTGCAAAGGAAAGTTGACCTTATTCCGTCATAGTTAATTTAGTCCTTTCATGGCAACATGTCTGGTTTAACGTGCACTGCATGGAAGAGATTAGAGCTGCTGGATTTACAGCATGTCAATTCATCAAAATCTCCCAAAATACATATCAGTAAATGGCTGTTTAACTTGGAGAAGGAATAGAGTAAATGTTTAGTTACCTAAATAGTGTGTAATAAACTGCATAGTTGCTATCTAAACAACTACATTTTCACCTGAAAAAAACATTATGCATTATGTTGTTCAACAGCAGCAATATTTGTCAAACTGTAGTGAGTTTATTAATCTGCTGTCACTCTATGTGGGCGGAGTAATACATAAGAGTGAGGAGGCTGTACGAGTTCTCATATTGCAGAGTATCGCACAGCTATCAGCCAATCAAATTCGAGAACCAAAATATAAAACACTTTTCAAAAAATATATACTACAATTATGTAGTATTATGACTACAATTGTAACAACATAAGAAAGCCACCGCACTTCTTTTTTTCCTGTCAAAAAAAAGGCAGTGCACCTGTATTCGCCCCATAAAATGAAGGTCCCATAAAATGAAAGTAAAGATTTTTATATGTTAGTATCAGTATTGTTAGTTTTTAGGATATCTATAAGCTAGTGTGCTCCAAAACAATGACCAAATTTGCGTTTAGAAGATATTAAACTGAAATAAACATGTAAAGCTTGCAGTCATTTCTGCCTAAATGGATCAATGGTTTTATTTTTGTCATCTCATTCTACAGTTTCTCATGAAATCATACCCAATTAAATGCTCTCTAGTATCTAACAAGCCACACCCCCTTCAAAATGCTTCTCATTTGCTTTTCATTTGATGCACGTGAGCTCAATCGCTCTCATTGGCAGAGCTGTTATAAAACTAAACGCTATTGGCTGTTTTTTTTAAGGGGAGGAGCTACACTCTGCCCCTCCCTCTCTTCGTGTTTCAGTAAAGATTGTCAAACATCGAAAAAATGTACATTTCAAAGCACTTCACGTGACCTTTAAGCTGTTTAAATGACGAAGTACATGTGCTTATACATATTTGAGAATCGAAATTTGAGATATTTCATTCATTCATTTTCTTTTCAGCTTTGTCCCTTTTTTAATGTGGGGTTGCCACAGCGGAATGAACTGCCAACTTATCCATCATATGTTTTACGCAGCGGATGCCCTTCCAGCTGCAACCCATCACTGGGAAACGTCCACACACTGTCATTCACACACATACACTACGGACAATTTTAGCTTACCCAATTCACCTATACCACGTTTTTTGGCCGTGTGTGGGAAATGCCAACTGACCCAGCCGAGACTCGAACCAGCGACTTTCTTGCTGTGAGGCGATTGTGCTACCCACTGTACCACCATGCTGCCCAAATTTGAGATATTTCACAATATAATTAGAACGTCTCAATATTTGCATAAAAGGGAAAAAAGAAACAAAAAAACGACACATAAATAATCAAGGCTGCAGTGTCACATGATAAACTTGACGTGTTACCATAGAAACTTTAAAGCAATGCGTTCTAGATAACGGTCACATTTAAAAGTCCCATCAAGTGCTTCGAAATGTGCATTTTTTATTCCATGTTTAACGTAATCTTGACTAAACAGGGGTGCGTTTCCCAAACAATGACTTAACTCGCGGCTGAACTATCATAGTACGATGCATTGTTTGGGAAAAGAACGATGAATGTTTACCAAAAACCCGTCATTTCTCTGTTGCAGATCCATCGTTTGAACCATGTTAGTTATAACGTAAAACGCCCATAATGATGCTATAAACATGGTGGAGTAACAACTTCTTTAGAGAAGAACCCCATCATTTATTTGTGCAAATTATATTATTTTACACTCAGACGATTTATTTTTCAAATCCGATATTAGTTTTGGTAAAAACATGCATTTTATGAAATTTGAAATTAAATTTGAATTTTATTATTGATTTGGAAATGAAAAACTCCTACTTTAATAATAATAATGATGATTATTATTATTATTAAGTGGTATATTGTTTATTTATTTTTAATTTCTTTAAAAGTCTACCTTTACAATTTCACACATGCAAAACACTGCAGAAATGTTCTAACCAACAGGCCCATGTCATATACAGTTCAGATACTTAATAAACAACCTACTATAAAAGCATTAACGTATGCTATATGCTTTTGTTTTCACAAGCTTTGGAGACGTAACATAATTTCCACTTTTAAATAATAGTCGCCTATAGCTTTCATCATGAGCCACGGATGTGTTCAAAATGACATCAATGTTTTCAAAGTGTACTACGAAGGCAGCGCAATTGTAAACATGAAGATCGCTAAAACTGAACTGTAAAAACACATTGAAACTAAAACTACACCTAAGAGTGATGCCTTTAATGCTTTTTTTAATCATTCCAAGTTTAAATGTTAGAATGTTCTACACAAATAGGGCATAGGGCACGGGTGGCCAAAGTCGGTCCTGGAGGGCCGGTGTCCTGCGTAGTTTAGCTCCAACTTTCTTCAACACACCCCTGGAAGTTTCTAGTATACCTAGAAAGAGCTTGATTAGCTGGTTCAGGTGTGTTTAATTGGATTTGGAACTAAAATATGCAGGACACCGGCCCTCCAGGACCGACTTTGGACATCCCTGGCATAGGGGGATAACTGGGAATAGAACACAGCTCCAAAGGTGTAGTTGCAAGTGTACAAGTTGCAGTTTGCGAATGTTTGTTGGAACGATGGATTTGGGAAACACCAAATCAACAAACTGTGTTTGTAATGATGGAACTTCCATCGTTAGCCAACTAAGGTTGCTTTTCGGAAACGCACCCCAGAAAAGCAAGGAGTAGCCCACCCCCTTTTAAAAACAGCCAATAGAATTTTGTATTATCACAGTGAGAGTTGTTGAGCTCAAGAGCATCAAATGAAAAGCAAATGACTAGCATCTCGAAGGGGGCGGGACATGTCAGATACTACAGAGCATTTAATTGGCCAGAAGAGTTGATCAGAAACTGAAGCATGAGATGATGTCACAAAAACATTTTATCTGTTTATGAGGAAGTAACAAACTGCAAGATTTGGATGTTTATATCATCTAGATGCAAATGTTGTCACTGTTTTGGAGCACACTAGATTATAGATACCCTGATACTAACATCTAAAAAATTGTTATTGTTATTGCTATTGTTATTTAACTGGGACTTTAAAACCTTAAATGTATGTATAAAAGGGTACTACTACTACTCTTTAGATGGCCAAGATTAATATGAGAATGGGCAAAAAACGCATGATACCCCCCTTTAAAAAAAAATAATCCTAACTACTTTTCTGATTCAGCAGCTTGATTTTGGTTATCTCATTACAGGTTGTTTGCTGTATATCCAGTACGTCTACTCTCCGGTCATAAGGATGATGCCACACAAGGATGGATTTGTGGCTGTGTCCCAGCATGGCTCATTCATCAAGGAAGGTTTTCGCTGTCCAGACAGCCTTAAGCCTGGATATAACCCCCTCCGGAACTTCCAAGTACATTACAGAGTCACTTCTCGGGACAAAAGTCTGAACGTTCCACACAGCGTGATCAACGAGCTGCCAGATTACAACCCTGCTCAGTTCAACTTCATTGGCATCGGACTGATCAAATCCAAACCATCCAATACTTGCATTCTCCTTTAAGTACTTTCTACGCAAAGCTCTTATAACTAGGCCCAAACTGAATCGCGCATAGATCTATGCAGATTATTTCGCCCATCATTGAGTCATATCACTGTAAAAAAATGCTGGGTTCCACACAATTCCAACACAAATCAATTCTGTTAACTTAATCGGTTTTACAAATTTAAGTACATTGAACTCGAAATAATTAAGTTGTCCACAAGAAAATGTAAGAATTATGTTGTTTCAACTCATTCTAAATACATGGTTTGAACAAGTAGCAATAGTCATTTTTTGAGTGTATGTAAATATGTGTAAATATATATTTATTCAGGTTTTTATATGACATTAAGTGATATTATTAAACAATAAGCAAATGTTTATATGATTTGTTTACAATACAGTTTGTAAAGTAATATTTGTCTTAAAGTAGATTATACAAGAGACTTGCTTTGTTTACCAAACAAGCAGATCTAATTGGATTAGCATTGTAAACCTTAAATGTTAAAAAAGTTTTAGGTTCATAGTTACTATAATTTCAAAGTCATTCTGCATAAATCTGCAGATTTTAGTTATTTATTTTTTTATTTTTTTATTTATTTATTTTTTATTTTTGCAAAATTCTGCACAGAATCTGTCAGGCCCTCCTTATGACCCAGCCCCAACCTGTGCACTGTACTTTATTTTAAAGTGTGTGTCCTAGTAATGGGCAAGAATATGGATAAAAGATGTTATATGTACATGTGGAAATAAATTGTAAAATAAAGTGCTGCTAAATTAGTCTTAACCCCTAGGGCTGGGCCAATAAAACGGTCTCGGTATTTATTGACCATATACCATTGTCAATAACGATTTTAAAAAGTTCTGTATGAAGTTTCGGTATGAAGCGCTATCGTTTTATTGAAATGTGGCTGCTGAGCACTCGCCTTGGAATGAATGCCATTAAGCTTAGGGTTATTTCTAATCGAAGCACACAGTTTGCGCGCGTAAATAGGGAGGGACTTGCCCATGCTTGCATTTTCCAGGCACACTTAGTTGATAAACTTATAAACTTTTCAGAATGCTGCGAGCACTGCAATTTATGGAAGTTGAACTAACCAATCTGCTCCACGCTTTGTATAGAATATACACATTTCTGTAATAATGCCAGACTAATTACCTCAGACAAACAAAGAGCACCCAAACACTGCAGTGCTTTTTAATTCTCTTCATAAATACAAACTTTGATTGGAGCTGCAGCAATGTCTGTTTGTCATCCTCTGAAAAAACGGTTGATGTTCGCCCAGTAATGAGATACGTCAGGGGTGCGCGAGCGCAAATAGCATTGAAAATGGTGAAGGAATCTACGCGGCTTTTCACATGCTTTTAGACGGTTGGGTTTCATCATCGGCACCCCAGGTCAGAATAACGACACATGCGGAAATGAGTGTCGTGACAAGCAGCGAGTAGATTGTAAATAAAAAAGGTTGTACGGATGTCACCATAGTGGCTTTTTGGTTTCTTTTCTTGTGCATCCCAGCCACTACCGCCCCATCTGAAAGAGTTTTCAGCATAGGGGTAATGTAGTCATTCAACTTCACAATTTGTAATCTTGCAGTATGTATTTGAATAATGATGGTTATTTCCTTTACTTGAAAGCTCAGATTTGATTATCATAATTAATTTTGTTAACAGAGTTTGAGGTTTACTGTATCATTAATATTGACTTCTTACAGATGTTGAGCTACCTTAAAGTTTGCTTTGGTTGTTCAGCGTGTACACTTTACCATGGCACACACTTTGTAACATTTTATTTATCAAGTTTAAGGCCAAATCCCAATTCTACCCCTTAGCTCTTCCCCTTACCCCTCGTTTTGTGCGTTCACGTGAAACTGTAGGGGTGTCCCAATTCTCTTTAGTGTGAAGGCGTAGGGCTAATGGGAAGGGTAGGATAGCCCTTGAAACTGAGATTTTTCAGGACCACATTTGAAACCAAGGGGTAAGAAAATTTCCCAGAATACACCAGCTATAACGGCAAGATCGCTGCACACAGAAGTAAGGAGATGCACAAATTAGTATTTTTTTGTCATTATTGCGAATTTTTACAACAAACAAGCATTCATGTTTTACTGTCATGCTTTAAAAAAACGCTAAAATAAAAACCGCTAAATTTAAATCTATAATCCATAATAACTCCTGTATAGTAGTATCACAACATTCTGTCACTCGATGATACTCGAATACCCTATCAGAAAAGTCTAGTGGCTGGTAATGAGCTTTTTACAGTGTCTGCTATAATGTTAATGACGCTTTCTTGTGTTTACATAGATGAACAGGGCCACTGTGTACATGCACAGTACACTTCCGATCTTATTGCCACATATCATTATATGATAACATGATATATGTATTCAGTGATTTCCTGAAGATGAATACCAAAAAATAACACAACTGGAATAACTACAGCAGTCGCCATCGTCATTCTCATATGAAGCAAGAGATTGCGATGACATGATGGCGTGTGCTGGTGTTGTAGTGGTGTCCCATTTCTTAGGGTAGGGTAAATTTTGAAGCCTAATTGAATTTCAATTGCCAAGGGGAAGGGGTAGGGGTACAAACATAGAATTGGGATTGGGCCTAAGAGTCTCTTTAGCACTTTTGTTTATTTTATTATAAGACATCAGAGACCAGATACTTTTGTTTATTTTTTACTATCAAAACTATTTGGCTCAGTAATGTTGGTAATTTAAAATAAAGTGGTTAAATAAATAAAAAATCCTAATATTCTT